>NW_006299245.1:1616900-1645911 GCF_000327345.1 Myotis davidii | reverse complement strand
CTCTGGTCAAAAAGTTAAATTCCATAACTTTATAATTACCAGTGGTATGAGACTATACAGAGGTTGGAAAAACCAGGTTTACAGTTGTCCTGATGGAAAACAATACAATAATTAACAAATAATACTACAAGAACAAACTCTGTGTTTAGCATACTCACAACTGTAAACTTCCTTTTGCCCACCCTGTAAGATCCCTTTAGCATGATAAAAATAAACTGAACAAAGTGTTAATACTAAATAAAAATTAATATCATTGGTGAGGAAAATCTTCACTGTGAGTGGCACACTATGCACTTCAGGAAAGCACTAATTAGCCTCTAGTTTGTGCTATAGAGAGGAGAAAATATGCATAAAACTAAGAAGCGTAAGTAAAAGTTTGGTTTGAAAATCTTCAGAAAGCCCTCTGATAGTTAACATCAGTCAGAAACTTACTAAAATTGTAGTTCCGTTTTGGGGACAAACAACAATAAAAAAAAAATTGTGTTGAGCCCTTGACATTTCAGAGGACATACATACAGTAAAAGACTGAAAAGGACTCCTGGTGAACAGAAGAATAAGGAGTGAACTAATTTCAATGGAATGTGGTAAGTGTTTCTAAACGTGTTCAGGACAGATTGTTAAGAATCCTGACACTATCTCAGCATTTCAGAGGCAAGATTCCGGCGCTAATGTGTACACAGCAACAGACAGCAGGCGGTGAGCACTCTGGCCTCTCCGCTCCAGATCAAGTTTAAATTGCCTCAGCACCTGGCCTGAGAACAAGCTTGACAATTAATGAAAATTAATCCTGCCCCACATTCAGATGAAGGCTGACGCTCAAATCTCAAGGACCTAGCAGAACCGAACAAGATGGCATCTCGAAGTTCCATCTAAGACAATTACCCTTAGATTTGAGCATTGGGTTCTCTGCCATGTAAATTTACACAGCCACATGTCTACCTTTGAAGAATAGCTACCACATCAGTAGAATCAAAACTCTCAAGCCAAATGTTTGACAACTCTCTCTCTCTGTATCGTCAAGATAGGAAGTTGATGTCCATGTCCTACTACCAGTTGTTGGGAAGATTGTGGGAGTTGACCTATAAAAATGCTTCTCTTTCTGACTGTAAAATTCCAAACTGTACTTTGACCTTGAAGATTTTTTTTGCCCCTTTATGCCTTCAACTCCCAACCTCCTCCACTTACCTCACCCCACCCTGGCCCAGCCCCTCCGATACCTTCTCCTATTCTTGCTCAACCTACTCCAGTCTTCACTCAAACTCATCCCCGACTGCCTCTTGCACTTGCCTTGCTCTTGTTCCTCCTCCTTCAGAATCACTCTTACCTCTGCTCTCTCCCTTACTTGGTCTTGGAGCTATTTTTACTACATTGTGTTAATAGGAGAGTCACAAAAGTTGGTTATATGAGATACTATTTAATATGACCTCCAGGAGCATTCTCTGTCACATGACCTGAACTACCACCAAACACATACTGTTTTATGACTCTTAACCTCCTTTCTTTCCTCATCTTTTTTTTCATGGCTGCTATTTTTCACAAAAATTATATTTTAATTTTTCTCTTTATGTATCTTATCTGTCACTGTAATACCTACTATGGGAAGGGAGAGAGCTTCCCTAAGCTGTCCTTCTGCTGTATCTCTAGGTTAGTGACTGGTATATAGTAGGTGCTCAAACACATTTGCTAAATAAGTGAATGAATAAATATAAGGGAGTTTGTAATATTTATTTAAAAGAGTATTAGAATCCTAGAGCTTTCCAGTTTGGCCCACTTCATTATCTCTGATATTGATAATCTTACACATTGAACTGAGCATGGGCCTAGTCTAATACACTGATTTTAAAAAAAGGAAAAACAAATGTACTCTTAAAGAAAATTTATAGTCACATTTCATTTTAAAACATCTTTTTTAAAAGTCTAAAGAACTAAAAACATTTCCTAAAGCCTCACCTATTTTAATATTTATGTATAAATTTTAATGTAACTAAATAACCAGGGAAATTCCTTAAAGTTCACTTTAATTCCAGCTTTTCAAACACATATTTACCTATTTTTACTACATTGTGTTAATAAAAGAGTCACAAGAGTTTGTTATTATGAGTTGGTTATATAGGTGGTCTTAGAGCCTGTATAACTAAAATTTAAATGTTTTATATAGAAGGTGCTACAAATAGAATAATATTGTCCATATTGTGACATTTCTAAGAATCCAAGTGAGGCATATTAATTATGTTGAGAAAGTGAAGGGTAAACCAGGGTCTCTATGTTAATGAATAGCTAGCTACAGACATGAAGTATGGAGCAGAAGCTCAATTAGCAACAAATTAAAATCTTTCTATGTTCACAGAAATTTGGAAAAGCCTCATTTCTTTGTGAAGTCATTCCTGAAGAATAAGTAGGAATGCAGAAAGAAATAAAATTTTAATCACTTTTAATGAATTGTGCATTCAATGGCATTCAGTTAAACTCGCTGATTCTAAAGAGTTCTCTAATCAGCAAAGTACAACTGACTTTCAAAGTACACACTGAGTTATTTTAGCTTTAGGATCTTAAAGGTAACACAGCTCATCTGTAGAAAATTTCTTGCATTACTAGCACATGGAAGAAAAGTGGAGGTCAGGTTCTTGTCACATCCCTATAATTATTGTAAGTTAGTTTCTCAATTACTCTGCTTTATACTGTGCACCAATAAAACTGTGAAAAAGCTGAACTCTCTCTTTAGGCTCTTCCCACATCCTCTCTGGGGTCTTTCTGGCCTATGGCCAGGCCTCCGCAATTCAGTCCAATTGCCTCCTGACAGCCTTCTTCCACTTATAATCTTTTAACACCCCTTTGCTGCCCAGTTATCTCCCTGTGAGCAACCACTTTATGTTCCAGGTTATCAAAGTCTGTCTGACTTTTAAGTCAAATCCTAATAAGAACACATGCTGTTTTCTGTCCAGACTTCCATACAATGTTCCCCGGATTACCTAGGACAGTGGTTCTCAACCTTCTGGCCCTTTAAATACAGTTCCTCATGTTGTGACCCAACCATAAAGTTATTTTTGTTGATACTTCATAACTGTAATGTTGCTACTGTTACGAATCGCAATGTAGATATCTGATATGCAGGCTGGTCTTAGGCGACCCCTGTGAAAGGGTCGTTCCACCGCCAAAGGGGTCGCGTCCCACAGGTTGAGAACCGCTGACCTAGGAGAACCACCCACAGCAGTCTTTTCTAACTCTAATACAGAGAACTGATTGAGTGTTATTATTTTGTGTGTGACGCTTTCATATAGAAGAAAAAGAAATTAATAATCACCATTTGATTGAGTCTGCCTGAGTCTAAATCCCTACTCTCAAGACTCACTCTAAATCTCCAATTAGAGGCAAAACACCATTTCATGGGGCTCTCAATACTGTAAGTTTACTTGTATTGTGCTCACAGAATTTGAACATTTTCAGTTACATTTTCTCATTTCATCCTCACAGGCTGGAAGGTCTCAGGGTCATTATTATTATCTCCATTGTACATATGAGGAAATGGGCTCCTGGAAGCCCTGCTCTTTCACCAGCCACTTGTGAACTGATCCTGATGATGCATCTTGGGTAAATGTGTGCATTTAACAAGGTCCTCTTAAATGTCTTTAATGGAACATTTTTACTTCAGCTTCATTAGAGGTTTATTGAGACCATGTGGGAGCAATTATAAATTAGTTAAAGTGTATTGAGCATTAACTATGTGCTACACGCTGTACTAAATGTTTTGCATGGGTCGTCTCTTTTAATCCTTGCAACTCTATGAAGTATATACTATCACTATATCATTAAACTTAGAAAATTTAATAAATGGCAAAGCAGGATTTGAATCTCACAGTCTGAGTCCAGAACACAGACTCTAAATGGGATTTTCACTGTGCCTTAAAACACGACATGTGGGCAACACTTCTCTATTAATTTTATAATATTAAACAAGTATTGTAGCCCAGCCAGTGTTGCTCATTTGAGCATCAACCCATGCAATAGGAGGTCACAGGTTTGATTCCCAGTCAGGACACATGTCTGGGTTGTGGGCTCAATCCCCAGAAGGGGACATGCAGGAGGCAGCCAATTAATGTTGATGTTTGTCTCTCATCGATATTTCTATCTCTCTCTCCCTCTCCCTTCCTCTCTCTCTAAAATTGATAAAAACATATTTTTAGAAGTATTATATAGTACTTTACAGATCTAAAGTCCATTTCTCACACATTTACCTAAGCATAGGATTGGGAGATATTCAGATCTGTAATCCAACCCTGACAGCAGCATTTTACAAGCTGTGTTACATTGGGCAGACCACCTTGTGTCATTAAAAAATTAAGGAAATACCACCCACCTTACAAAATCTTTTAAGGGTTGAGAATAATATAGTTATGTGCTTATATTAACTGTTATTGTAAATAATATCAAGATATGTTCTTATTATTCCTGATAACTATTAAGGTTCAGACTTACCATATTCCTATTTTTCAGCTGAATAAACAGCATCAGAGAGATTAAATGAGTTGCCCCAAACAACAAAGCTTTTAAGACTAGAAACAAGATTCACAACCATGTCTACTGGTACTAAGAACAGTACTCTTTTTTTATTACACCTCTCCATGTGGACCTAAATCATGATTGTGTCCTGTGACTCTCTTATTCTATTGCCAGGACACACTAGTAACCAAAGTATAAGAGAACACATTTTTAATAGTTTACAGAGATTAGTTTCATGACTTTGAATAAATAGATAAATGATGATAGAGACATCATTATTCATAAAAAACAGTTTCAAGTTATTCAACTTTTACAATATTGTTCACATTTAAATATCTTTGCAAAACTATTATTTGGCAGTCATTTGTTTTATTCCTATCAAGACTGGATACAAAATAGCTTTTGTCCAAAAGTGAATAATTCTTCTCCAATGGATTTGAATCACTAAAATGTAAGTCCCAAAAAGGAAGGAGTCTTTGTTTTATTCACTGATGCATTCCAAGCTCTTACAACAGTGCCTGACATGAAGTACATGCTCAATTAATATTTGTTACATGAGTAAGTCCTGTATCTTAATTTTGCAAATATAAAATAAATAATGGTTTTCAAGCATGACACAAATATTTTTTTTTCCATTCAAACTGCACTTAACATTTCTAAAACAGACAAGTTATAGCTACTAATTTCACCCAACCTAGGACAAGTTGTACCCTTCTGGATACAAACAGCTTGACTGGTGAAGGAGAAAGACCTTAGAAGTATCCGCACATTTGTTGTGCTCCCCTTACCTTGTTGAATGATGAAATCATCAGATTGAATGCCATTGTAGTTTCCACATAGGCCACATGATTTCCCTTTAAGCTCCTCAGATATTTTGAGGTAAATTCCAGATATTCCATCCCAAGCCAATGAAAAACCAAAGGTTGTCTTCACCAGAATGTAGTCAGCTAGTTTCTCAACAGAAACCTGTCCAATTGTCTGAGGCAATGTTAAACTTGAAAAATGGAACAAAGGCAATTTAATTATAATGAAGAATCAATTATAGATCATTCTCTTCATAGTAATAGACAATTAAGTAAAACATAGTTATTATTCAAAATTATTGAATAAACTATGCAGTTAGATTTATCACGCAACCATCATATAGAAAATCTTGTCTTTTGAAAAATTCAATATTGAAATAAAAGGACAACAAAAATTATATCCGTTTCTCCATAATGATTTAGATTTTATACTTATAATTGGATGATTCTTTCAACCAACCAAAAACATACTTCTGCTAAATATCACTGATTTTTATAATCTGGAAAATAACTATGTCTACTTCGAATAATGAGCTTAATGTATTTTTTTATCTAGATTGTTAAAGATTTTTTAAAAAGTGTTGCTCAAAATTTTAAAGTACAAACATGTGGGGAGCAGATATAGGGTTAAGCCTCAGACTGACCCGTTGGCAAAGTCACAAACAAATCTTCCTCCAAGTCTTAAACAACCCAATCTGAGAGGTGGCTGCTGATTTACACACGCTGTCATTTAAAAAATAAAAATGGGGGAATTTGCCAGAAGCCGGTCCACCCTTGCTGCTTGACACAGAGAAGAGTACATGGCATACTGTTCTTAATATATTTGCTCCCCTTCTTAGCGCTATGTGTTTTAACCAAGGTCACCTCTCTGAGAAAGGTTGTTTAGGACTAAGGAAGGGAATAAAAAAAACCCCTTAACTAAAGAGCCAGGCGGGTAGTTAATCACTTTAACTACGAACAATCACGCTTAAGCTACATAATCTTTACTTAGGATAATCTCCTTCAGTTACTTCCTTGTAGCTTAACAGAACAATAGAGTAGTCTTGGAATGGAGATAACAAATGCCCATACCTTTGGAATATTTGTGTGGGCGGGCAGGGCCGCGTCCTCCCTCAGCTCATCCTCTCCCCCCTTGCCCAGAGCGAGACAAGGAGAACCGGCACCGCAAGCGCAGCCACAGCCGCTCCCGCAGCCGGGACCGCAAGCGCCGCAGCCGGAGCCGCGACTGGCGCAACCGGGACCACCTTCGGCGACGAAGCAAACCTTTGGCCAGAGGCGCTAAAGAGGAGCGGGGTCATTGATTCGCTCCCCGCGCCGTGAGGAGAAGAGGAAGGTCCGCAAATACTGGGACGGGCCGCCGCCGGCTTTGAGCACGTCACCCCCGTGCAGGACAAGGCCCTGCAAGCTGCGGGCCAGATTCCAGCCACCGCCCTCCTCCCCGCCACCACCCGGACGGGCTGGCTGTGACCCCGACGCCCGTGCCTGGGGCGGGGAGCCAGATGACCAGGCAGGCCCGGCGCCTCTGCGTGGGCAACATCCCCTTCGGCTCCACCGGGGAGGCCATGGTGGGCTTCTTCAACGCCCCGATGCGCCTGGGCGGGCTGACGCGGGCCCGGGCCACCCCGTGCTGGCCGTGCAGATCCGCCAGGACAAGGGCTCTGCCTTCTTGGAGTTCCGCTCCGTGGACGAGACCACCCAGGCCATGGCCTTCAATGGCATCATCTTCCAGGGCCAGTCGCTGAAGATCCGCCGGCCCCACGACTACCAGCCCCTGCCCGCCCTGTCGGAGAGGCCCTCGGCTCACCTGCCCGGCGTGGTGTCCCCCGTGGTCCCGGACCCTGCCCACAAGCTGTTCGTCGGGGGCTTGCCCCACTACCTGCGCGAGGACCAGGTGAAAGAGCTGCTCACACCGCTCGGGCCTCTCAAGGCCTGACACCTGGTCAAGGACGGCGCCGCCGGGCTGTCCAAGGGCTGCGCCTTCTGTGAGTACGTGGACATCAGCATCGCGGATCAGGCCATGGCGGGCTGAACGGGACGCAGCAGGGGGACAGGACACTGCGGGTGCAGAAGGCGAGTGTGGGGGCCAAGCATGCCACGCCGAGCGCCGTCCACCAGACCCCCGTGACCCTGCAAGTGCCGGGCCTGCTGAGCTCCCGGGTGCAGATGGACGGCCAGCCCACGGAGGTCCTGTGCCTCCTGAACACGGTGCTGCCCGAGGAGCTGCTGGACGACGGGGAGGACGAGGAGATCGTGGAGGACGTCCGGGACGAGTGCAGCAAGCACGGGCTGGTCAAGTCCATCGAGATCCCCCGGCCCGTGGACGGCGTCGAGGTGCCCGGCTGCGGGAAGGTCTTCGTGGAGTTCGCCTCTGTGTGTGACTGCCAGGAAGCCATGCAGGGCCTGACAGGTCGCAAGTTCGCCAACAGAGTGGTTGTCACAAAATACTGTGACCCGGACTCTTACCACCACCGCGACTTCGGGTAGAGGCAGTGGGGGTGGGTGGTGGCCGGGCTGGGTGGGGGCCACTCCCCTCCGAATGACAGCAATTAAGGTGGGGTGGGGCAGGGTGTACAGGTTATATTCATAATTTCTTTTCTATTTACATGTATTTTATTTTTTTGTAATTAATTTTTTATTGCTTAAAGTATTACAAAGAGTATTACATATGCCTCCTTTTTCCCTCCCCTTGACAATCCCCCAACCTCCCCTACCCCGCAGTGTCTTATGTCCATTGGTTATGCTTATATGCATGCATACAAGTCCTTCGGTTGACCTCTTACCCCCTCCTACCTCCCCCTCCGCCAGCCACCACCACCACCACCACCACAACTCCCACCAGCCTTCCAGCTGTAGTTTGACAGTCAGTTTGACAGTCTGTTGGAGGTTGCTCTGCCTCTGTATCTGTTTTTGTTCATCAGTTTATAATGGTCCTTATTATCCATAAATGAGTGCGATCATGTGGTATTTTTCTTTCATTGACTAGCTTATTTCACTTAGCATATTGCTCTCCAGTTCCATCCATGCTGTTGCAAATGGTAAGAATTCCTTCCTTTTTACAGCAGCATAGTATTCCATTGTGTAGATGTACCACAGTTTTTATATTCATAATTTTTAAAGGCATAAAATTGGGGCTATTTACATAAGGGTCACATTGAGTATTTAAATTCCTGATCCACCATCTAGTCTTTTCACTTTTCACAAGCATGTGAACGTACAAAGGAAGTGGGAAACATATGCAAACTAAAGAAAACTAAATAATTGGACATTTTAGAAGCATAGTAAGTTGCCTAGGATACTTTTGAAAGAACACTATTCCCCTTTTAGTCACATATATGACAGAAAAGAGCAGGTGCTATAATTCAAGAAATGGAAGGCAAAAATCATTGTTATTACGATAGCCATGCTAACTAAAAATTATAAACTATAATGTGAGTGAGGTGGGAGGTTAATAGGTATATTTACACATTTCTCTCATAATCTGTTAATATTTAAAATTATAAACATGAGGAACTCATATTAAATGCATAGTAAAATTCAGTATGAATAATATTAAGTTTATAAGTTTATAAAAGGTATACATAAAAAGTGAATCAGGTTGTATAAAAATATTTTATAGCAATGGAATATTGATTTTATAGAGGTATAGTTGTTGTGGGTAGTTTTTGGTTTGGTCATTTGTCATTTACCTCTTTCATAGTAAATTGATTAGATGAACTGTTTTTTAAAATAAAAGATGTGTGTGATCGTTCTGATGTCTATAACATAAAAGGATGTTAGTAGTGATGGGGGATAATAGGAAAAATTAGAGAATCTCCCAGAAATTTAAGAAAAACTCCAACCTCGGCAAGAAACATTAACAATGTAAACTAAAATGAATGCACTGATTAATGCTAAAAATTATTTACAGATTCATATGTACAGGTGAGAGAACAGAAGTCCAGAGAGGTGAGACATGATGTGCAGAGCCTCGTGTATTTGATTTCATTTTGGCAAACATTTCTCTAACACCTGCTATGAGTAAGGTCCTAGGCCAGATACAGCGTTAGTATAAGCAAGTTAGTTGGTTAGTAAGAAAGCCATTCTTTTTCTATCATACGACATCTCTGTGTTAAAACTTAAATATTATATCTTTGAATTAACAAAGGGTTAGTATTCTTGAAAATCTTGAATGCCATTTCTGCTTTATAAAACATAATTTTTTAAGTGTCAATTATGTTACCTAAAATCCCATATAGGGAATTCTAAATTTCTATTTAAATTTGGTTCCAGGAAACACATGAAGTGTGTTATCTTCCCATTCAAATGGCTGTTTCTTTTGTAAGATAATTAGAAGTACAGAACCCAACTGATCAAGAAAACAAGCCCAGAGAGACAGGCTACTACAGAGTGCCTGGCTTCCCTGGTCCTTCATCCAAAGTCCTTTCTGTACCATCTGTTGACTCTAAGGAATCTAAACTGAGAAAAACAGCACCTAGGTTGGCCAGGCCATAGCTCTGGAAAGAATCCCTCTGGTTCAAACACTTGCTAGTGAATTCTGAAGGATGATTAGCATTGTTCCATGTGATAATTTCCTTTTCCTGGCATACCTCAGCCAAGAGCTAGTGAAGACTAAATATCTCTATAATTATTTAGATTGGAAGGCAGATTACTCCACAGTATTCCTATTTAGAATGTATAAAACCTTCCACCGACTTAATAAGTAAATATCTCTTTACCTAAATTCCTCAGATATTATTTTTGGCAGACAGAAAACCATAGTGGCCCCCTCTCTGATCTATTCAAGAAGGCCAGTTACATATTGGCTCTGAATCTTTGTCAGAACACGAATGGAAAAACTCAAGGGACACTCAGACTTCATTCACACACATTTGGAAAAGACTTGCAGAAATTTGGTTTTATTTAAAGTTTCTGCTTTAAAAATAAAAAAAAGAACGAAGAAAGATAGAGGCCAAAAATGATTGAACACCAACTCTGAAGATATCTCTTGAGTCTCTTAGAAAAAGATATGATCATCTTTTCTCCACCTATGTAAACATATTTGTATCCTACATAAGCAAAAGGGAGGTTACAATGGCTAGATTCCTGGCCACCTGGCTGGCCTTGGAGCCTGCGTAAGTTCTGGTATCTATGATATAACTTAAAGGTTATTGTTGAAAAGAAATTCTTCCTGTTCCACAATTCACTTTCAATGTGAGGTGTTTGGAAGTGCCCTTTGTCCATGTGTTATTTTCATTACATCATTTATTCCATCTTACCTGATTCCATTCTTTTTTATTTCATGCCCATAAATTCGAATTTCCTGTTGGTCTGAAAAGAACAAACTGATCGATCGGTAACAATAATACACTGAACCAAGGCACTTAGGGCTATTATGAACCTTAAAGAGAGAAAAACAAAAGGGAGGATAGGAATATAAGCCTTCATTTCAATTACTAAAACTACAATATATGTCTATATTTCTATGGCATCATTAGTCCTATGACACTGTACAAAATTATAACTACATTTGAGATTTTTAAGAGAAAAATATTCATCTCAGAAATTGGACAACAGGATTAACTTCATATAATTCAGCATTTTTTTTAACATGGTGTATATTAGAAAAAATAGTCTGACAAGACTATAGAGCACCACATGTGACCGTGCCCATGTCGGGAGTGGCACAAACTCCAACTTTTGCAAAGTGGGGGTGGGGGGTGGGGGGGAGGCTATTTAGAACAGGGTAGAGGTGAGTACCAGTCCTCTGTCATAGGAATTAAAACACTATTGGGTCCTGTGACATATAAGACCCTGTCAAGGGATGAAATTCTTATAGAATTTGTAATTTTAAAATATATTTTTATTGATATCAGAGAGGAAGGGAGAGAGAGAGAAACATCAATGATGAAAATCATTGATCGGCTGCCTCCTGCACATACCCTAGCGGGGATCAAGCCTGCAACCCAGGCTTGTGCCCTGCCCCAGAATCGAACCATGACCTCCTGGTTCATAGGTTGAAGCTCAACCATTGAGCCATGCGGGCCAGGCCATTTGTAATTGGTATATCCATATTTTTTTACCTGTTAGAGAATCATGAAATCAAGCTTCAAATAGAGCTCTACATAAAGCTTTGTGTAAAGATTGCAGTAGTAACTCTAACCTCACTAAAAATAAAATCGCCCAGACACTTTAAGGAAGAGAGATTGTTTTTCAAAAAGTAAATGGATAGGGAAAATTAATAAATTAGTAAAAAGAAAAGAGAAAGCAAGGAAGAAACGGAGAAAAGAGAACAACCTCTTCCAAAATTAATTTCAGAAGGTTCACAAAATAGAGTATAATGATGGAAACATAACATAACCGAAAGAAAATATAAGTAACTATATAGACAGAAAACAACTTTCTAAGCATAAACGTGGTAAGAAAATCACCAATGATAAGATAAATGCTTGCCAAAACTGGTTTGGCTCAGTGGATAGAGCGTCGGCCTGCGGACTGAAAGGTCCCAGGTTCGATTCCGGTCAAGGGCATGTACCTGGGTTGCGGGCACAGCCCCAGTGGGAGATGTGCAGGAGGCAGCTGATTGATGTCTCTCTCATCGATGTTTCTAACTCTCTATCTCTCTCCCTTCCTCTCTGTAAAAAATCAATAAAATATATATTTAAAAAAAAGATAAATGCTTAATACTGAATAAATGTAATATATATTAAATGAATAATCAGCAAATTTTATTGATCCTTTATTATCTACCAGTTACTATTCTAGATTTGAGAGATGTAACAGTCAGCAAAACAGGTAAAAAACACCTGCTCTCATGAAACTTTTATTTCATTAGAGGTAAACAGTTAATAAAAAATATAACTAAATATAACTAAAATATATATGATGCTAGACAACACAAAGGAGAAACATTAAGCAGACAAAGGGGATAAAGAGTATGTGTCAAAGATTGGGAGTTAATTTTAAGTTGAGTAGCCAATGAAAGCCTCACTAATAAGAGGAAATTCTAGTAAAGATGAAGCAAGCATAAGAGCAAGTCAGATGGATATTTAGAAGACCATTCTAGGCAAAGGAATAGCAAGTGCAAAAGCCTGAAGAGGTATGCCTAAAATGCTGACAGTATCCAGGAGTCCATGCACTGACCTCATTCAGGAAATTTTTTTTGGAGAAATGAAATGGGAAAAGGATGTACAGATACTCATATCTGGGGCATATTTAATGAAACTAGAGGCTCCCTGCTCAATTTCCCACCATGCAAGCAAGTCCCCATCTATATATTTAGAGATTTCTGATCAGCTTTTAGAGCCTAATCCTCAAATGTGAGTAAACATTCATGGATCATGATAAAAGCCTGCAATATGAAATACAAATATATAAACCAAATATAAAAGTAATCAACACTTTTTAATAAACTTCCAAAAAGTCATAACTAATATCTTCAGAGGGAAAAGTGAGTTAGTGAGTTATAGCATTCAGGAAAGAAGAATAAAATTATGTTAAAATGAAATTCAAAGAAAAAAATAAGAATTGTATATTGACAGTATCATAGGAGAAACCTATAACTGAAATAAAATGATTAGAAGATAAATATCTAAGAGTTGGAAATAAATCTCCCAAAATGTAAACCAAAAAAAAAAAGTTGGAAAATAGGGAAGAATTAACATGAAAATTAAGGAATCAATCACTTATTTCAGGAGCTCTAATATCTGAATCACAGAATTTCTGAAAGGGAAAAAGAAAATTCTAAAAGAATTTCCAACTTATAATCAAGGTTTCAAGATAATAACTTCCATGCACACTTTCTAGCAAAGTGTCTTTTCTTTCAAGAAAACAACTCAAAAATATAGTCAATTAAAACAAGGATGAATACATAGATTTCTGCTCAATCAACACGACAAATAAGCACTGTTCTCATGTTTGGAGCATCCAATGAGCTTTACAGAGCCTATCTCTCAAGTATGAACAAAGTTCTAGGATCACTAGACATTTTATGGACCCAAAAAAAAAAAACAGAGAAATCAACACAGGAGAAACAAGAATGAAATTCTCCAGGAGGATGGTGAAGAGGAATCCCAAGTGCTAGCTGTGCAGTGGGCTCCAAAACAGGCAGTCTCAATGGGAGCAGAGAATAAAGAACTAAGAAATGGACACATCATGCATCATGGAGTGGAAGGAGAAACTGAGGGATTTCCTAAAGTATCTGACCATATTGAGAAGAGTTTTATAGTGCTAGAGAGTTTGGAGGGGGAAAAAATAGTGATTGCTGTATAGCACATGCAGCAAATCAAAATTAGGATGTTAACTCTATATAAATGCACAACGAAGAAAAATCCTCCTATATAATAAAAGGGTAATATGCAAATTCACCCTAACAGCAGAACAACTGGGAATGACTGGTCACTATGACACACACTGACCACCAGGGGGCAGATGCTCAATTCAGGAGCTGCCCCCTGGTGGTCAGTGCGCTCCCACAGGGGGAGCTCTGCTCAGCCACAAGCCAGGCTGATGGCTGCCAGCACAGCAGTGGTGGTGGGAGCCTCTCCCGCCTCCTCAGCAGCACTAAGGATGTCTGACTGCAGCTTAGGCCTGCTCCCTGCTGGCAAGTGGACATCCTCTGAGGACTCCTGGGCTGCCAGAGGGATATCTGTCTGCAGCTTAGGCCCGATCCCCTGGGGAGTGGGTCTAAGCCAGCAGTTGAACACCCCCCGAGGGGTCCCAGACTGCAAGAGTGCACAAGCCGGGCTGAGGGACCCCCCGGAGTGCACAAATTTTTGTGCACTGGGCCTCTAGTATTTAATAAAGAGCTAATATGCTAATTAGACCAAACAGCAGAACGACTGTCCAGACGACCTTCCAGATGAAGCCAGGCTGCGAGGGCTGGCCAAGGTTGTGAGCAGCTGCTAGGGCTGGCTGGGGCTGTGTGGGCCAAACCCCTCACATGAATTTCATGCATTGGGCCTCTAGTAAAATCATAATAGCCTATCAAGCTCAATTCTAAACAATACTTATATGAATATTATCCATATATGTATAATACATAAATGGAAATAAGTGAAAAAACACACATGTGATTTAACTAAAAATGGTAATATATTTCTATTAGGAGGAGGGAAAGAAAGTGTGTGTGTGTGTGTGTGTATTAGGGTTAGGAAGGGTGATGCACCTGAGATGATTCCTCATTTTCCATAGAAAGAAGTGAGTAAGGCCTATCTTTGAAAAAAAATAATAATAGCGTATTTTGAAAGTAAAATAAAAGCCAGAAAAAAACATCGAAAGAAGTTGAAGTAATTGGCTTTGAAGAGCCAGACTTCAGCTGGGGCTTGGGAGTGGAAGAAGGCAGGGCTATTTTATTTTATTTTTATCTTATCTTATTTTATTTTTTGCTTTGTAAGCTTTGCTGAAATCTCTTAAACTGTGTGCATGTATTATTTTCATAAAAAGTAAAGTTGAAATTAAGGGGAAAAGAACCAGGAGAATAAAAATATGTTCATAAAGGTGTTTATCGATATGTGTTTTAAAATACTGAAAATATTTTTAAAACCTACATTTCTAAAACAGGGCATAGTTAAATAAATTGAATATTCTATAAGTTGAAACAAACATAACTAATAAAATTAGTGTTTGTCAAGGATATTTGAAATGCAAGAAAGTTCTTCATATAATATTAAGTGAAAATACTAAGGACAGAAAAGTATACATAGTATGAGTTTAATATTATAAATGTGTACAAGACCCAGAAGAAAAAAGTGTAAAAGGAAATATATGAAGCCATTAGCAAAGGTAACTCTTGACTTATATTTCTAGTATTATTTTTCAGACTTTTCTGAATTTTTAAACTTTTCTACAAATGAAGTGAAATCCTATCTAATAAAGAGAGGATATGCTAATTGACCCTCAAGCCATCACAAAGATGGCGGCACCAACAGCCAATAAGGAGGGAATATGCTAATTGCTGCCCTACCCTAAAAGATGGTGGTGCCCACAGCCAATAAGGAGGGAATATGCTAATTGACTGCCCCATACTCAAAGATGGCGGCACCCACAGCCACAAGATGGTGGCACCCAGTCCCCTCAGCCACGCCAGGGTGGCAGGCACACCTGCCTCCGAAGTCCCCAAGTCTCCTCAGCCCCCCAGCCGCCCAGGGTGATGGCTGCCCAGCCTCCCAGGGCCACCTGAGGCTCAGGTAACCAGGGTCAGCTGAGGCTTGCGCTGCCGGCAGTGGCAGCAGCAGAGGTGTGATGGGGCATCACCTTCCCCTGAGTGCTGGGTCGCCTTCCACTCCTGAGGGCTCCCGGACTGTGAGAGGAGGCAGGCCGGGCTGAGGGACCCCTCCTCCAGTGCATGAATTTTCATGCACCAGGCCTCTAGTATTTCTATAATCAGGGGAAAGATGATATTTAAAACAAATGGATTTGTTGATCTGAAAGCAAATTCCACCAAGCAAAACAGGGCCAAGTAGAAACAGTATCTATTAGCTCTAGAAGCAAGTTCAGCATTGTGTATTATTATCAAAGGATAGATTATCTAGTTGACACTTTAGTCCTCAAAAGGGTGAGACACTGCACAAGATCACTTCAATGAAGGAGTCAGAAGGTGTTTGAGCAATAAACCCAGGGAGAGGGTGAAGGCATAAAGGACAGTAAGGGACTGATAACAGGAGCCCTGTGAGTGCTGAAGGTGTTCCACTACCTCTCCCATCTAAAGAAACCTCCAATTTTTTAATCTTTATGCCTCATAAGTTAACTTTCAATAGACCTCATTTCCTTCCTGGATCATTAGGATTTGTTGTTCTTGAAAAATTTCAGGATCTACTTTTTTAAATTTGCCTCACCTAAGAGACAAAAAGAATTTATGCAACTTCAATATAATTAGAGGGGGGAAAAAGATTCAAACAAATGACAGCTATGGAGAGTTTAGCTTTTGAACAGGGCACTCAGCAGTTTCCTGGGTGTGCTCTAAGATCCCTGAAATTCAGGGGAAGATTGTGGGCAGAGAAAGAGGGCCTGACTTCCTTCAGCTAGAGCCACTCTGCAGCTTATATTCTTGGGTGTCTCCTAAGATTCTTTTGAAGCAAGAATTCTGAAACTAAGAACTACCTCGTGAGCTCAATCATAGAGTATCAATCCACCCAGCAATTAGCTGCCTGCATCCATATACTCTAGCCCAGGGGTGGGCAAACTTTTTGACTGAGGGCCACAATGGGTTCTTAAACTGGACCAGAGGGCCAGAACAAAAGCATGGATGGAGTGTTTGTGTGAACTAATATAAATTCAAAGTAAACATCATTACATAAAAGGGTACGGTCTTTTTTTTTTTTTAGTTTTATTCATTTCAAACAGGCCTCATCCGGCCCACAGGCCATAGTTTGCCCACGGCTGCTCTAGCCTGTGCTTGCTGGAGGCTAAAACCAACAGTAGTTAGTATATTAATGCAAAAAGGCCCATTGGAAGGTCAATGGACTTTGATATTCAGCAGGGCTGAAAATCAGCATAATATTGCCCTGCTGTGGGCTCAATGGCTCAAGAAAATTTCCTAACCTGATAATCCTTTTACTATTTACCAAACTTTACCTTTGATATACCTATATGCATTCCTAAAGGGCAAATGTGTTTTCAAGTGAATAAAAGCAGACCGACCAGAAGTCGGTGTGCCTCTTCAAGAAAGGTCTCCACCTGCTCCCCCCATGCCTTCTAAATCCATATTTCTTGTATAGCATTTTTATTGGTGCGTCGGCCCCTCTTTCAGATCCTGAACCCCCGCCATAAAAGGTTGCAGCACTCTAGCCTGTGCTCATGTAATGTATGGACTCCATTTCATAAATGCTGTTCTCCTGTTCATACTGAGGGGGGATGTTTTAAAAAATTAATGCAGGTGACATGACACTGGATGTGTGAAGAAGGAAACATATATGAGTAATATGGTGGTGCCTGGACCCACCTTCTCTTCAAAATGATCAAATAACACCTGAAGAATGAGGACATCAACTGGAGTTGGCATTTTGACATCCGTGATGTCGACATTTCTGCACTGCCTGAAAGTCCCTTCCACCTAGGTCTAAATCTTCCTTTTCTCAGTCCTAGGTCCCATCTTGATAGAAGGACACTCAATATAGCTGCAAATTTTATCCACCCCTTTAAGTACCAAACACTCTCCTTCCCTTAGTATTCATACTCTGATTATTATATATTAGAGGCCCAGTGCATGAATTTGTGCATGGATGGGGTCCAGCTGGGCCACCCCAATCAAAGCCCATTGGACTGGGATGGTGGGGGGGAGGAGCCACGGGTAGTTGGCCTGCTGGCCCCACCCCTGATCAGGTGTTGGGGGCCAATTGGGAGTGGGACCAGCCAGGTGAGTGAGGGGACCGATCAGAGCCCAGATCAGGCTGGTTGGCTGTCATAGCCACCAGTCGTTCTGGTCGTTCTGGTCATTCTGCCATTCCCATTGCTGGGCTTTTATATAGAGAGATTTTCTATAATTTTTCCAGTACTTTAAAAGAATAGGTTTCACCAGAAGTAAGTTTTAAGTTAATTATACCCTAGGATCACTTACCCATACAGTGTACCGAGGCACCAAATTACCACAGTCTTTTGCAAAAATGTAAGAACAGTTTCCTGGGAAATAATAGTAGATGCCGTCAAACGTTTCAAAGTGGTACTGTCCCCAGGTTTTGCAAATCCCATCTCTGCCATTGCCCATGTTTGGCACTGAAAAGAAATAGGGTAATACTTAGTAGGATAAAATAAATTACACCTGTTTCTAGTAAGGTTCAGCCATGAGAGGTGATTTTATTGCATTAAAATAAACATTGTCTTCTCTGGTGGTCAATATTACAAGAAGAGATAACTAACATAAAATTACTGGTTGCTCTCAAAACCATTAAACTTCCCTGAAGGAAAACATGGCTTTCAAGTTGCTTTGAAGAAAGGATTTATGTTAGAAACTTTCTTATGTTTGCTCCCAAAGGAAGATTCTGGAAGAAAAGAGGAGTAGGGAGAATGATACAGTAAAAGAAAGTGATAGTGATAAAGCAATATAATGGCTCACAAAAGAATAAAATGTCACCACCGAGTGTCCTAAAAATTAGCATTGGCAGCATGAGAGTGTTCCAGTCTCCACAATTTTTTTCAAAAATATCTTAATAGTATCCACAGAGAAAAAATAACCACTGACAAAAAAATATCATGTTTATACATCTGGGGATGGGAGCATTAGTCATCCAACGTATACTGGAATTTAAAAATTCATGACCTCTATATGTATAACCCATGGACAGACAATAGTGCAGTGAAGGCCTGGGGTGGGGGCAGAAGTGGGGTGGAGGGGGTCAATAAAAAAGGAAAGGGCGGTACCTGTAATATTTTCAACAATAAAGGTAAATTTTAAATAAAAAAAAAAATTTAAAAAATCATGATTTTAAACTGGCCAAATTTTAAGCAATGTTTGTCTTAAATTAAACATCATCTCCTATTATACTCATGCTTACCTCCCTTATTACCTTGTGGATAGCCCTCTATTCTATTTGAATTTTTGAGACCCTCCCCTTTAGAATAATATGAAAATCAATGACATTTACTGAATAATTGATATGTGTAAAATATTTCAATACCCTATATAGAGACCATAAAGATAAGGCACAATTATGTCTTTTCTTTTGTAATATTACCTAAATTTATTAGCCTTGGCCAACTTTGGCCTTTTGGGGGGGAAAAACAGAGAGTGATTCATTACTCAGGCAGTCTTCTTTGACAGTATGCCTCACCTCTGTTGCAAATTTTCATAGAATCTTTTACTTTATAGTACATCACAAGTGTGATTAATGTGTATCTGTTGTGTGTTAGTCCCGTCCTCTAGACTGTAACTTCCAAGAGAATAGGAACATGTCTATATTGTTCACTACTGTATCCCCAGAGCCTAGCCTGGGATCTAGTAGATGCTCAATAAATACCCATTACACCAATGAATATTTATTGATTATGGTTGATGTAAGATCCTAACCTAGACACCATGGCTAAAAAAATTTTTAAAAAGAATCCTCTGCTTTGAAGAGCTCTCATTATTATTTCTATTTTATGTACAGAATATCCAATTAACTCAAAGTCAAAAAGAATGTGTGGCTCTGAACAATAAATCTAATTTATCAAGAAAAAGAGAGATGAATGAGAATATGGTTTTAATGGGCTAGTATCATCTAGAGTAGGAAAAACTGCTTGAGGAAATAGTAGAGATAAGTGAGAAGAGAAAGTAGGCATATATATCTATTCTTTTTTATGTTGTTTCTAAATTGCTGGGAATGAGTTGTGAGCATTCAAATTAATATACAATGTGATTGGTCCAAATCCCAATGGATGAACCCTAATATAGAAAATTATGCCTTAATGTTTTCTTCAGCATCTCATAATTCTCTCATAAGTATCCCTGAAACTTACCAATCTGGCACCGTGTCCCAAGTGCCTGAAATATTTGGCAGTCACATGTACCAGCCTTAGAACAGAAAGCTCCGTTAAGGCATTCATGAGGGCAAGAACCTGAGGGACAAAATAAATAAGTTATCTCCTGGCATGCATCAGTTCTTATAAACATAATATGTCAAGATTTAGCTTGGACTAACTGTAACCACTATTAACTCAAGCAGAGCCCTGGCATCTTGCCTTGATGAGCTAAAGAATTAAGCCCATCAAAGCTTTATCTAGTTCATTTCATTATGTGTGCTGTGAAACAAGAAAGACAGGCTTTCACATCTCCAACTACCCTGAGAGCAAAGGTTAGCTTCCTTCAAGCCATTGAAAGGTCAAGTTCCCATGTAAGGAATCCCTGTCCCCAGATGATGAGATCCAGAAATACACAAGCTGCTGATGATTCCCTTGACGGTGTTTGGCACCCGCTGCACGTCCAGTGGGGTCCTTCCCCAGGAGCAAGTGCTGTGTTAAAGAATCACGTCCATTTCTTAGCTCAAAGGATGGGGCAAAGTATAAAACTCAAAATAAAACTCCCATTTTTTAAGAGAATGATTAAAAATTTAATTTGAAGTTTGTGTATTAATCCTCAGGCTTAATTACAAATGATGCATTTTTTTTCTGACCCATATTTAGTTCTAATGGGAGAGAAGCCAAAGTCACAGCTGGCCATCATCAAAAATATTTTCTTTCTTTCATGGAAAGAAAACTCGCCCCAATGGATTATGTTGAAAAGAAGAAGCAAGAAACTATGAGCTCCTGAGCGAGTTTTAAAAACGCAAATGAATCAGTGAAAATTTTTCCTCTAATAAGGAGACGACAAGAGGCAGCTGGCAAAACTCAAGCGAGAAGGATTTAAGTAACACAGAGAGAGCTAGAGGACATCTTTGAGTCACTGTAAAGTATTACTAGAGATTGTGCCTTTCTGGAATATGTCAAGGTCATGCAAGCACTTATCTAACTGCAGGAACTGAACCACAGTTTTGCCAAAGGCAAGAATTGGGAAACCCTATTATCCTTCCACCTTAAGATCCATGGATCTAAAGTTTCTCTCTACACTTACAGACAACTCTCTAAGTAGAATGTCTTAACTGAAGAAAAATGAGCTGCTTCAACTTTGATCATAAATATAGGTTAGGAATATTTTTCATAAATTTAAATGCAGGTTTTTCCCCGAAGGGGCAATACTATATTTAAATTTTATCTTACATCACCATCTTCCAATTTTACAGTGAATAATGCCTAAAATATTCAGGTGAACAAATGTATTCCCTTCAAAAAATATTTACAGCCCTATTTATTCTCTGAAAACAATATTAAGCCAAAAACAAAAAGTCTTGTTATTTTAAATGCAAGGAAAGACAAATTAAATTTTAAACTACCATCAGCTTTCTGCTTAACAGAAACAGGAAATTGGTAAGCAAAAAGAGGATGTCAAGGAGGGGCCAAGGGACAAGTAATTGCTTTAGAAAATAAGTTTCTGATACCCAAGGATATCTGTCCTGGTCATACAGTTATCAGCTTTGTCTGAGTGTTTAACCCTGCTTGTTTCCAAAAAAAGAAGTGAACCTAAATTATTACTAAGTATTTTTACCACCCTGGCTCCATTTCCTTCTTGCATTATATGGAAATAATAAAGAGTTGATTCATTATATCCCCCAAAGGGGTCTTTTGGAGAGAAAACAAATACAAAAATACACATGTAGCACTGACCTTTTATTTTACTCTCACCCCAATTAATAGCTTCATGGAAGAAGTATCTTGGAGATGTTGCTTCAAACTTGGAAAGAAAGAAATAAGAATTCAAGAGAATTAGATTATTTAAATCAAGCCAAACAGGCAAATTGGAAAATAGCTAAAAATACAGAGATTATAAGGTTCTGACTTTCTATTTTCTTGAGTTACTGAGGCAATCTCAGTGAGGCAGTGGTTTTGCCTCAACATGACTTTGACATGTTCTTTATCCTATCTGACCTCAGTTCTGCCTCCCTGCCCTCTTTGGGAAAGAGCCTGGTTGGAGTCTATTTTTGCATTAACTGACTGTTCTGCCTGCAGAAGCAGCAGGTCTCTGATGCTCCCAAGTGCAGATGGGTCTGGAGAAAATGCATGAGGCCAGTGGACTGACAATGATGTTCCCACTGCCCGCAGACCCATCTGTGAAGGCACCATCCACAGAAGCTTCCATGAGCTAACACCTGAAGGTTCATAGAACGTTTACATGTATTTTAACAGTCCTCAAGGCACTCTAGGGCTAAAAGCATGGATTAGTGAATCCGAGAGACCCAGATTAGAGTCCTAATCCTGTCAATACTTACTCTTAGACAAGTTTCCTAAGCTCTTAGTGCCTTTCTTTACTTGTCTGTAAAATGGGAACAACGGTACCTATTTTATTGTGTAGTCATAACAATAAATAAAACAATTTATGTAAAGATTCCTCCATAGTACCTTGCGCACAGAAAATTAGCAAGAGAGATTTATATTAATCTAAGCAACTCAGATAAAAGCTCAATACTTTTAGAAGTCAATATGGATTAGTAGCAAATAATTATGAGTTACTAAAACTAATCAATAGTGATTTTTAAAAATATATTTTATTGATTTCTTTACAGAGAGAAAGGGAGAGGTTTAGAGAGTTAGAAACATTGATGAAAGAGAAACATTGACCAGCTGCCTCTTGCACAACCCCCCACTGGGGATGTGCCTGCAACCAAGGAACATGCCCTTGACTGGAATTGAACTCGGGACTCCCCAATCCGCAGGCTGACGCTCCATCCACTGAGCCAAACCAGCCAGGGCTCAATAGTGATTTTTATGCCAACTCAAAGCCAATCTATGATAATAAAAGCATAATATGCTAATTAGACCAGATGTCCTTCCAGATGTCCTTCCTTCTGGGCAAAGCCACAGCGGGCAGGGACAGCAGTGGAGGCAGCAGAGGCCTCTGTCTGTGGTGGCAGAGGTGGGCCAGGGCCAGGGCCAGGGCCAGGGCCAAGACCCTTGCACAAATTTCGTGCATGGGGCCTCTAATATAGTATATGGTCTGCAGCACTGTCTTTTCCAATGGCAATTTTATGCTCACAGAATACACACTCCAAAATTTTGCCACATAATTGTGAAATTGAGTACTAGAGGATGTTAGAAAAACTTGAAGGGTAAAGGATAAGAAGAAAGGGTGATATGGAATGTGACTCAGATACAAAGTCCTTTCTCAATATATTCTCATCTCCTTCCTTATTTTTTTTTTTAATCCTCACCAGCAGATAATTTTTCCATTGATTTTTAAAGAGAGTGGAAAGGAGAAGGAGGGACAGAAACACCGATGTGAGAGAGACACATCAATTAGTTGCCTCCGGCATGCCCCTGACCAGGGCAGGGAGCTTGCAACCAAGGTACATGCCTTGACCAAAATCAAACCCAGGACCCTTCAGTCCACAGGCAGACACTCTATCCACTGAGCCATACCGGCTAGGGCTCTCATGTAAAGTTTTATTTTGGCATTTTCCAACCAGGTACTTTTTATTTTAACAGGCAAACCATGCCTGCTAGAAGAACTCCCACACTCACCACTTTAAGACGCCTTTCTAAACTCCTTGGCCCGAATCATAGTCCCAAGTTCATTGCTTCCTGCTGTCATTCCTCCAGGGTTTTATCCTCACTACTTTATCTCCCCTTTTGCCCTTGCCTCTCTCTTCAAACCAAGTCAGATTCACAACAGTCTGTGACCTTGATTATCCCCAAGACAGCAAGTTATATTCTCTCGTCAGTCTCATTTTTTTCCAGCTGCCTAAATCTAGCATAACCACCAATATTACCGGGCACCAAAATCTTCTTTGGCTCCAACGAATTACCTCTGATGCTCACTAAAAGGGAACAGTGACTTCAACTCTGCCTCATACAGGCTTATAACCTTGAACAAATTATTTAACATTCTCAGCCTCAATTTCCCCACCTATAAAATGGAATAACAGTAACTGCCTCACAGAGTTGTGAGGATTAAATGAGATGGGATAAGTAAAATACCCAGAATAGTGCCAGGCCCATAATAAGGGTTCTAAACATGTTAGATATTTTTATTATTAGGCAAAAACTGAATATACTGGACAACACTAGACTAAGGCAAGAATATATAAGTCGCTTTTTGCTCCCTATCCTCTCACTACCTAGCATGACTAGGTCTGACTCCCTACAATACCAGTCTCCTGGCTATCAACAGCATCCTAATGACCACAGCATCCTATGTGTCAGACTATAATATTTCAACAGTGGTAGGACATGGCACATCGTTTTCATTTTTCAAACAGATCTGAACTCAGAATGGTATTTTATATTGATAATTGGGAGCACTTTTGTTTTTTATGTCATATAAATAATGGCAAATAATTGGTGGTGTCTCAGATTCAATGAACAAGTTACACAGAAATGAATTCTTTACAGGCCTCCACTAGACAATGAGTTTCTGCACAACAAGCACTGCTATTCATGCTTATCTTTAATATGATCTCTTGTATGTCATCAACAAACACCAACTAAACTGAAAATAGACAATAGTGAATGGGAATGGCCTGCCTCCCAAGGCTGTTTAGAACCATGTCTATGAAAGATTCTGTGGCTGCCCCTCCCTGCATCCTCTCATTCCACTTCACCTGCACCTGGGTTTCTGCGCACATTGAGACCCTCCAACTTCAAACACCAGCTTCTTTTTATTTCCACCCAAAGAAATAGGCCACAAGTAGGACAGACCACAGAAAGTGCCTTCCAGGGGATGATTTAAGGCCCCCAGGCAGTCGCCCTCATCCAAGGAGGAAAAGGAGCTGGTGAATAAGTATCCCAGCTTTCCCCATCCATTGGAGAAACAACTCTACAACACATTCTACACAGCCCCTCAGAGAGTCCCCAGTAAGACTGAGCCCCAGATGCCTAAAGCAAACAACCCCTTATTAACATAGCTGTATTGGATTTTCTGCCTTCCGAGTCTTATTTTTCTCTCTCCCTGACTGTGCACATCTTAAATAAATTACCCGCACCTGAGTCTAGGTCTCAGCCCCTGCTTTCAGGAGAATTTTTAAATGTAATGCAAAAAGAAAAGAAAAAATGCAAGCAGTGGGTGCATGTATTCACATAAGTGATAAAAAAGAATAGGCCATTCTTCCTCCTGCTGATTACATCGCCACAGGAGGCTGAGAAGCACAGAGAAATGCAGTCTTTCAATGAAAAATCGCCGCAGCACACAAATACACCATTGAGAGAAGCCTGCCTACCCTTTCTTTGCTCATTGTTCATCTCACTGGCAACATATTTCTGAATTCTTACTTGCACAGATATCTATCCACCAGTGTTCTGTCTTCCTAGAGCAGGGGAGTGAATCTGGAGAGAGGAATGGCCTTATAACAGATGAAATTTCAGTCCTAAACAGTGCAACGCATGATTATGACTTCATTGTCCTTCAACATTTATTCTTTTAAAATGTGTTAAATATTAAATAATCCTGATGTATGTGCTTTAGTTCCAGGAAATAAAAAGGCAAGTCTCCTATTCTTCTTTCTCTCTAAAAGAGAAATCAAAACAAGGTGAGCTCCTAACTTATTAACAAAAAGGGGGTATTAACATAACTACATTGGAGTAAATTATACAAATTCTAAGACACCTATTCTCAACCTGTGGGTCGCAACCCTTTCACAGGGGTCGTCGCCTAAGACCATCCTGCATATCAGATATTTACATACGATTCATAACAGTAGCAACATTATAGTTATGAAGTAGCAAAGAAAATAATTTTATGGTTGGGAACTGTATTTAAAGGGCCAGAAGGTTGAGAACCACTGGTACTGGCAAACATGTACATAAAATTTCTCAGAGAAAGATAATTTTAACCACTTCACATGATACTTAAGTACACCACTCTTTACAGGAAAAAATAAAATATTTCCATTTCATATACAATCCTTTGTCCATTTCAGCATACCTGATTAAAATAAATTAGTTCTGTCTTCTAAATTGTCATAACAGAATATCAAATCTCTCTTTAATTCTTTTTAATTAACACCAAAAAATATTAACATTTAGGCATTTACCAGAAATGTATTGCATTTCAGCATTTGACAAAAGCCTCCTTGAATATATATGCTGTTTGCTATCTAAATGCTCAAATCTTATTACTTTCCAAAGAAATGCCTTTAAATTAGGACTCTCTCTTTTGCCATCCATCTTTTATTGAGAAATGCTTTTTAAAACCCACTCATTTGAACATTCCAGCCATAGTTTGAAAATTATGCAAATATATTATCCAATATCCTTTATATAAAAAGGTCCAGACAAAAAGACATCCTCAAATTCAGTGCTATCCCAGCACTAAAAAAAAAAAAAAAAAGTAATTTAAATTTATATAAAAGCTGTTTGTCAAGGACATCTCTGATGACCTTTGCAGTATTTAACTCCGATCATTTGCACCTTTTTCTGCTCTATTTGCTTGTATTTGTTCTGTTGTTACTGTCCTGATTTGGGGCTTAATTTTTAAACCCATTTAAATTTTCTGGCAAGTAGATGAGATTGAATCTCCCACAAATGCTGTGAGCCTCTCAGTAGGAAACGGAGGTGAACAGCAAGTAAACAAGTAAATGTGAACTAAGCATGAATTGGAGGGGCACAGAAAAGCAGTAGAGAAGTTACTTTGCCTCTTCCTCCTCCTTCCTGTCTTGTTTTTAGCATTTTATTCCCTTCCACAACGGTCTCATTGTTGAAGTGACAGCAGAGTCCCAAAGCAGAATGGATTGTTTCTCTGCCTCTCTCTCCATCTGAGGCATAACCTACCTGCGCTGCTAAAAGAGCTCTTTTCTGTCGATTTTCATTAAATCCGTTTCTGGAAGAAAACAAAAAGAACTTGTATAGTCAAAGGCCCCAAGGCAACCTGAACAAGCCTTTCCCAAGAGAGGGCTGGTGTTTTCCTCCTGATTTCCATCACTTTATCAAAGAGGTCTTTCTTGGTTTAACATTTAAAAGGTCTCCCTCCCCCTTTTGGAGGGGTTAGATTTGGGTGGCGGTGCTGTCTCATTTTACAAAATTCGGGGGAGTGTCCCCAAATCCCTCCAGTCTCTGATATAAATGAATTTTAGGAAGGAACTTCAAGATAGAGAAATAAACAAAATAGTGTAGTATTTTAGCACCAACACGCATGCTATTTTCACCACATGACTTCATAAAACTGGTGAGATAAGTATTTGCCAAGAGCACGTTCACTTTTATCAAAGCTAATATTTACTCCTTTACCATGTCATAAAGGGCAGAATAGCATTAATGTGAGTAAGCACAGCATACTGTGATTGACCAAAATCAATGGGGAATAGAATTCTGCTTTTCATTAAGCAGATCAGTTTAATCCAAAGAATGATTTTCATTATTTAGTGTGAGATCAATTTTATTATTTTTTAAATATATGTTTTTATTGATTTCAGAGAGGAAGGGAGAAGGAGACAGAGATAGAAACATCAGTGATGAGAGAGAATCATTGATCAGCTGCCTCTTCCATGCCCCATACTGGGGATCAAGTCCACAATCCAGGCATGTGCCCTCACCAGGAATCAAACCATGACCTCCTGGTTCATAGGTCAATGTTCAACCACTGAGTCATGCCAGCCAGGCTCAACTTTATTCTTTTTAATCATTAAACGATGTTTTACTCTATGTTAAGATACAGCACATTTGTAATCAGCAATGTACATCGATGATAATAATATAAAATGGGTAATTACTGAGTATAACTTCTTTACAAATCTTTGAATTGAAAGTAATGTCTCTTTAGTATCTACAGTCTTTGGATACCTCCAAGAACTCCTTTTATCATTAAAATAAAAGTGAAAAAAATTGCTTCATAAATAAGGAACTGAATGCTTGATAATTTTCAATTTGTGGAAATGTGTTAAAGAACTACATATAATGCCCTTATTTTGTAAAGTATTTTCTTTAATTTTTTTTGTAAAAGCAGTTATAGTTATCTGCTTAAATTTGCTTGTTCTTATTGGCTTTATGTTTCAGAGGACATAAAGAACAAGAAATACTCACTTTGATGTTTCCGTCAAGATGGATGATGCACAATTATCACAAATATCTTGGTCACATGTTCTAATTACTAAGCAGATCATTTTAAACTAAATTCTAAATCTCAGACTGAGTGTAGCTATTAGATATTTTGCATTTTCTGAAATATTTTGACCAGCAAATTCCCTGTGAGACATCAGAGTGACTGGTAATCCCGAAAGAAAGAGCAGTGCACCTAGATTTACACAGAAACATAACACAGTAGGACAAGCATGAGACTTAGAGTCCAGAGATCCAAATTTTAGCTTTAGCTTTATCACTTAGCAAATGGCGAACTCCAGCATGCTACCATACATATCACAAAATAATGATGTGAGGCACGTTCATCTCCAAAGTCCACTCCACATCTCAACTCTCTATGACATTTTGTTCCAAGAGTTTCAGTCATTACTAGGATTAGAAAATAGCATATTTGACCTCACTAGTCTTTTATACTTCAGTAACTTCTCCCTCTTCTCCTACAAGCTCCAAAATATGCAGCTCTTCTAGGAATTAGAAATTAACAAATATTTTCTGGGCAAATAAATGCTTTCCCCATAAAATATTTTTATAAAAATGAATTTATAAATCACATTTCTATAAAATAACTGAAAATCAATTCTTAGCACCAAATGTTAAAGTCTTTCTTAAAACATGTGTTTACCATTCTTCTGTATACTGATATAAAGAAAGTTTCAGTACTCAATTTCTCTTTAGTTATAAAATTTTAAATGATTAAATTACAGAGACAAATATTTTAAATCACTCTTCAGAAGACAAATGTTAGAATCAGAGCTCCTTTCAGTGCAGTTGCATTACATAATAAAAGCATGGTTTTAATATTTAAAGAAAAGACAAAAACACAGAAGTCTCAAATTATCTGCATGATTAAGAATTTTCAAAAGAATGATCAGTTCACTGTCATTACTTCAAAGTAAGTGATTGATGGTATAAGGACAAACTATTCCTATCAGTTGCAACAAAGACTTAAATACAATAAAATAAGGTAAAAATGTTATATGAGTTCTTACCTTGCAATGAAAACAGCAGTATATGAAGCAAGAATATACTCCAAGGTATCATTAAATTCAGTTTTCTCACAATGTTCATTTCAATGTAGACTTTCTCTCTAAAATGTAATCAAATTGTTGTTCTTTACTATGTTGGCATCTTAGAAGGTTATGTATTTATAGAGTGGTCAAATT
>NW_006299245.1:1580584-1616793 GCF_000327345.1 Myotis davidii | reverse complement strand
GTAAAATGTGAAATAAAATCCAATCAATCTTTCCCAGAATGTCTACCTGTTCTCATAAATTTTCTTTAAGAATTAAAAGTAAACTAAAATGAAGTGCAAATATTTTCAACTCAAGCCCCATTACAGTGTTGGTTAAATTGATATATTTATGTGCCCACAGATATTTCTATTAAACATTCTGCAACAAAAGCAGAAAATAACAGAGAGATGATATTCTAACATGTGACTTTACAAAGAAAAGAAAGTAACTCATCCAGCCTTGAGAACCTTCCCTTCACACCTCATTTCTTCATCTTCCATAACAAGTGCCCAACTAGACAACAAAGGAGGTCTTCATATTCGAGTAGTAAGAAGTTTCTTCTCTGGAAGCAGTTGACCATCTGGAATCAGAGAGCAGCTCGAATATTTCATAACGAACTCCAGAGGAGTGATCTAAGCTCCATGAGTTACCTGCATTGTCATCAGACTCACTTCATGGAGCACAGTGGTAAGGAATGTCTAACTATGGAACTACCTTATACGACAAAAAAGCACACCCGTTTTTACTGTCTTGAACCAGACACCTCTTTTGCAATGACTTCCCAGTCTTTTCTGTAAAGTTCTAATTATTGCATGCCCAGTATCTATTACACAAACAGGTCTTTGTGCCCCAAATTTGATGATCATTTTCTCTTCTCTACTCTCTTATTCACTTTCCATTGCTTAACTTATTGCTAATTTAGCCAACAGAAGATGTTTCCCTATAAATTCATCTTTTAAGCATGAAGCTATGCACATGCTTTACTAAAAGTACAAGTGCCTATGTGCCTATGTACACATACACAGGCCTGTATGCTCATTTTATGATTTTGATGGCCAAGTTTAAATAATTTCATTATAATTTGTGTTTAATAGATATTTATTAAATGTCTACTAGCTAGTACACTTAAAGTCATTAAATAATCACTCAATTAGATAATAAATTAATATATTTCTAAACAGATAGACTTACCTAATTATAGTTGCATCCGAAATATCGGTCCAAAAACATGCCTCTACTTAACCACAATCAAAACTATAACATATACTAGACACTTAATAAAATGTGACTACAGAATAAATTTGAAGGTTAAGCTTGAAATTTGTTTATAGAACAATAATTTTCCTCCAAAGAAATTTTAAAACTAAAGGCAACAATTTTGTTTCTGCAGAATGCTTATTGACTCTCTGGAAAGGATGGAAATGTGCATAACTAATATTCATTACTAAGTACTTTCCTTAATGTACAATAGTTTCTCTTAGTTTCATAAGTAAACCTATGGGTCAACTTAAAATATGAAGAATCTGCAAGTCATACTTTAACATGTTTTTTTTTTAAAATCTAGTAACTGCTTACTTTTTTTAACTTAAAGAATTTCACAAGGTACACAGATTTATACCACCCTGGAGATGAGTATTTTTATTCCCATTTTACAGATATCACATTGAGACTTGGGACATTATATAGTGTGTGTGTGTGTGTGTGTGTGTGGAAATGTGCATAACTAATATTCATTACTAAGTACTTTCCTTAATTTACAATAGTTTCTCTTAGTTTCATAAGTAAACCTATGGGTCAACTTAAAATATGAAGAATCTGCAAGTCATACTTTAACATGTTTTTTTTTTTAAATCTAGTAACTGCTTAACTTTTTTTAACTTAAAGAATTTCACAAGTGACACACATATGGAAAAATCCCAAATGAAAATCAAAGTTGAATTTCATGTTTCAGAAATAAACATTTTAGTAATATTTATAGTTATTTTTAAACATTAAAGCCATGTGAGAACTATTTATGTCTAATATAAACTTAGATACCTTATGTACTTAATTCAAATGCAATAACTATGAAATTTTTACCTTCGATTTCATATAGTATCTTTAAACTTTTTATTCAAAAACATCACAGGCATTTTCAGTGGCTAAGGTTAAACGTTCCTAGGCTATATTATCTGGCATTTTTAAAAATTGTTTTTATTGATTTCAGAGAAGAAGGGAAAGGGAGAGAGAGATAGAAACACCAATGATGACAGAGAATCATTGATTGGCTGCCTCCTGCACACAACACACTGGGGATCAAGCCTGCAACCCAGGCATGTGCCCTTGACTGGAGTCAAACCTGGGACCCTTCAGTCCACAGGCCAATGCTCTATCCATTGAGCCAAACCAGCTAGGGCTTATCTAGCATTTATTACTGCTTTCAGTTTTAAACTACATGCATTTAAAAATTATAACTTGTGTCTGGTAAAGAAAAACGTGGAAATCATGACAGGGTGACCATTCTTCTTTAGATAGGTATAGTGTATGCTCTCTTTCTATTTCTCTTCCATCCGGGCTTGTAATGGGTAGGAGATTGGTAAAGGAGAAGGGAAAGTGGCAAAGAAAACAATAAAAGAAATCCCAAGTACTTTTTTCAATAAATACATTATGAACTCATTACATTAAATGGTAGGCTGCATGAAAATAGGCAAAATAGACTCCCATGAATAGGTACAAAGAACAGAGTTTAGATGAAAGATTAGACCCACAGCCACACAATAAAGGAATTTATGACTGTGCTACATGTAGTTATTACTGTCAAACTTTCGTTGACAGCTTTTATGTTTCATTCTACTCTGACAAAGGAACTCTGGCAAAAAGTGAGTCAGCCACCAGCTTGTGAAGAGATATTAAGTTCATAAGAAGCCTGAGGCGACCACATAATGCATGCAATAAACAGTTCCCTTTCTGCTACAAGAACACTGCACATTTTCCCACATGGAATATGATCCTTAGAAAGTTGACACCTAACAGCCTATTGGCCTCAAAACACCACATTAAAAACAATTGGCAAGGATGGGAAAATGTTGGCCTTAATTTTGTATGTCAATAACAAAAAAAGGGAGGGGGTCCTTTTTAATGAAGTTCATCATCTTTGGGGAAAAAATAATTTCTTTGGTAATTTATATAACAGTCATTTTTCATTAATTGAGATCACATCTAAAGTAGATAACATTTGATTCCCATCATATCACATTCTACTAGTGAAATGCAATTATTCCTCACTTGCTTTACTAAACCCCTAACACATTTCAGGTTTAGTGATTTCATCCAGAATTTAGTTTATCACGGAGCAAGCAAAAAGAATCCTATATCGTTGACATTTTTTCCACCATGCTAAATTTAACTGCCATATGATAAGATAGTTTTGCAGTATTCTATTTATGCTTTCAGGAGGTGTGTTGCTTGGCAACTTCTGGATTGTTTGACATCATTTAATTTACAAACGGCATCTGTCTCAGTTTTTCTGAATAAAGATATGCTGTCATCGGCAATACCTGTGTTGGTCATGATTTCAAGTTTAAGCTCACCCTCATAAGTTAGTGTTATATTTTATAGGAACATTCATTTTTCAAGTTGCTATTGATTTGCAATATCTGACTGATATCTTGAAAGAAGTAATGTTCCTACAACTAAAGTTTCCTCTTGTCAACATTTTAATTTCAAGGTCAAGGTATAATACCAATATTTCTGTCAGTTGTCTTCATTCTTCATACTACTATCGCACTGTGCATGTGCACTATCTAGTGTTAAATAATACACCAGATATAAAATGATTTAAATAAATTTGGTTTCTCGTGCTTTCAATTCCATTTTATATTTTCGGTCATTTTAGATATACTTGTTTTAGAGTCACTGAGAGATTATATTATTTGAATATTCAGGAGAAGGAGGGGTCTAACCTTGTTGTTTATTGTGTTTGCTTTTCACACTTAGGGTGGATTACCTCATGGATTTTGTAATTTTGATTTTGGGTTCATTTCTGGGATTTGCATTTTCCATAGGAATCTTTTACTGCCAGGGTTGAGGATGAGTCCCTCCATAAAAGATTTTGCATCTACCTCTTCCAATTGCTCCGGGAATTTTGTGTTAATTTCTCAGTTTGAAGATTCCAAGACTATAAAATCTAATCCCAAACCCAAAGTGAAAGAAGGCCAAGTTTAATTTCTGTTTTTGTTTGTTTGGTTTTTTTTGGCTTCTGGGAATGTTCCTTACATCTTTATGAACTCATCTACCACTCGCATGGATGACTATTATATTTTATCCAGCATGTTGAAGTATATTTTAGCTGGCACATTTTTAGATTGTCGAATCCACCATATTGCCATAAACAGAACCACCAACTATCAAAAATTATGTGTGCTTGTTTTTTGGTTACTCCTTTATATATTTGCAACTTACCTTTTCAGCTGACTTCCAAACTTGTGATTGAAAGCGCCTATGATTCACAAGTAACCACTTCCCTAATTTGACTCTTCTACTAATTTCACCTAATTCAAAGCAGACAACTATAAATTTATAAACAAAGCATATAAAAACATCTCACACTTGGCCCAGGCATGTGGCTCAGTGGTTGAGCATCGACCTATGAACCAGGAGGTCACAGTTCGATTCCCAGTCAGGGAACATGCCTGAGTTTCAGGCTCAATCACCAGGAGAGGACTTGCAGGAACCAGCCAATCAATGATTCTTTCTAACCATTGATGTTTTTATCTCTCTCCTTCTCCCTTTCTCTCGGAAGTCAATAAAAAATATATTTAAAAAAATCTCACACTTGGATCAAATTATTGATAATATAAAAAAAACCTGTCAAATCCTTATATGCCAAGGTTAGATGATTTTATATAACATCAACATTCCAACTCCAATGACTGACCACCTGATTTATGATAATAGCCATTGCAGCCATTCTGGGGGGTCCAAGAACATCAGTTTATCATCTTTACCTTCCCTAAACTGGCAAGGCTGATACAGACAAACTGCCCTTGTAAACACAGCATCGTTGTGGTTTTCAGCAGAGTACAAATCAGTATGAAAACATAACCTAGAAGAAACTAAGCCCTTCATTGTGATTTGAGAGTCACATAAAGGTTGGATCAGTCCCCCAAAATGTTCCTCTCTTATCTTGACATGACCTCTTCCTGGGCTTTTAGCTTGAAATAGAGTCTTACTGAGTTACATGCATAACTGTTATCATTATCTTCCAAAAGCTGCGGTGAAAACACACTAGTTCCCTTGGAAGTTTTCCTAGGGCTTCTCTTCTAACCAGATAAGTTTATTGGCTTTAGAATACAGTGGTGGTTCTCAAACTTTGGTGCATGCAGGAATTACCCAGGGAGTGTTTTAGAAGCACAGATTCCCAAACCCACCTACACCTGTGTTTTCTGTTTCATGTGTCTAAGGGGATTAGTCATCTGTATTGTAATAGAGAATCCAACTTTGGGGGAAATTAAATACCAGAAAGTTTATTCTAGTAGGAAAAAGGAGTGCAAGTGAATTACAAATATGGGAGGGCTGACAGATCCCTTTTGAGGGGAAAGGAGCAGAGGCTGGGAAAATTAAGTGGATGTTGAAGGCCAGCCTTACTTCACACTAGGTTCTTGAGTGATGAAGTAGGTGTGTTACTTATATTGCCTACTCTTTCCACACTCCTTATGCAGAGAAACTCCTGCCTCTGTTCCACTGGCAATACTTCTTTATGACTCTCACTATGATAGCTTGAAAATTGGCTTCCCAAAGACATCCATGCCATAATTCCCAGAACCTGTGAATTTTCCCTCACATGGCAAAAGAGACTTACGGGTGTAATGAAGTTAATGCTGCCTTTAGTTTCTGTGGGCCCAATGTAATCCAGGAGCACTTACCAATGAAAGAAGGAGTCGGAGGGATCAGAGTGAGAGATTAGAAGATGGAAGAAGCAGCCATAACCCCAGACTGCAGGGAGCTTCTAGGAGCTGGGAAAGGCAATGGAATGGATTCTCCTCTAAGTCTCCGGAAGAAATGTCGTCCTGCCAACATCCCGATTTTAACCCATTGAAACTCATTTCAGACTTCTGATCTCCAGACCTGTAAGATATTAAATCTCTGTTGTTTTAAGCCACTAAGTTTGTGGTAATGTGTTACAATAAGAATAGAAACAAATGCACCACATTCTCTGGTCACCAAGGGTAAGCACTTGACACTAAGCAAAATTATATATGGTTGTCCTACCACTAATCTAATTAGTTTTATCAGGTGCTGAAATAAATCAATGATAAAAGTCGCATGTGGCTTGGCTCAGTGGTTGAGCGTCAACATATGAACCAAGAGATCACGGTTTGATTCTATCAGGGCACATGTCCATGTTTCGGGCTTGTTTCCCAGAAGGGGGCATGCAAGAGGCAACTGATCAATGATTCTCTCTCGTCATTGATGTTTCTATCTTTCTCTCCCTCTCTTTTCCTCTCTGAAATCAATAAAAATATTCTTTAAAGGATTATAATCTGGTGAGGTAAAAAAAACATCAAAAATAATTATAAAGCTAATTATTTAATTAAAATTGTGGTACTTGTTCTTAAAGAAAAGTACAAAGTGCCCTGAGGGAGTCGTGCATGAAGGGGATGTGTCAGGAAGGATTTCAAGAGAACGTTACTTTGATCCTGATACCTGGAGTTGGCCAGAGAGAACCAAGATTTTACCAAGCAGAGAAAACAGTGTAGACGCTTTAAGGAGGAAAGAGCTTGGTAGGTTTGAAGAAATAAAGGGCTAGTACAGCTAGGGCAGGTGAGCTAGGGAGAGAATATGCAAGGCTGGGATGTGAGAGCAGCAAAGTGAGGTCATTCAGATGCTTTTGGACCATTGTAAGACCCCCACTGGATGCCTGAAATGGGATAATACCAAATCTTATATACGCCTTATTTTTTCCTAAATGTCCGTAGGTATGATAAAGTTTAAGGTATAAATTAGGTATAGTAAGAGAATAACAACAATAATAATAGAGCAATTATAACACTATCCTATAATAAAAGTTATGTGAATGTGGTCCCTCTCAAAATATCGTATTGTACTGTTCTCACCTTTTCACTTAACGGAAGCACTTCACAATTTCTGTTCGGCATATCCAAATTGCCAGCATCACTACTCTTGCACTTTGGGGCCATGAGTAAATAAAATAGGATGACTTGAACACTAGCACTGTGATAACATAACAGTTGACCTGATAACTGGAAGTGACTGTTAAGTGGAAGCGTTTACAGAATGGATATGCTGGACAAAGAGACGATTCACCTCCCTGGCCGGAGGGCTGGGGGTGGGGGCTCGGGGGAAGACATTTCATCACACAATGTAGAACACTCCATTTGAAACTTGAGAATTGTTTATTTCTGGAATTTTCCATTTAATATTTTCAGACCTTGGTTGACCATGGGCAACTAAAGCTGTGGAAAAAGAAACTGCAGATAAGGGCGGGGACCACTGTACTGCGTGCTGTGAAAGACCAGGGGCAGAAAAGGAGCTGCAGGTCAGGGGAGAGGGACTGCAGCTCAGTGCTCACAGTCACCCCAAGGCCTCAAGGCCTTACTCACCATCCCCCACACACAGCTTGCTGCACACAAAACAGCAGGGACAGCTGCGGGTCCACCTCCAGGTCCCACCTCGCTTGTTAGTGGAGAAAGAGGCAGATTGAGTTCCCAACATTAACAGCCTGGCACCACACCTTCAAGAATGACTTTTCCAGCAATCAACTGGGCTGGACGGAGCAGACACAAGTCGGCATGAAATTGGTGTGTGATGGCACAGTTCTCAAGAATGCACTCCCCCCACTCCCTTTTTTTTTAGAGAGAGAGAGAGAGAGGGAGTAGAAGGGAGGGGGAGAGACACACAGAGAAACATTGATGAGAGACACAGTTGGTTAACGCCCACACTGGGGATTGGAGCCTGCAACCCGGGCATGTGCCCTGACTAGGACTTGAAACCGTGACCTCCTGGTTCACAGGTCGACACAACCGCTGAGCCATATGGGCTGGACTATGCCAGCCAGGCTTTACTGTTGGCATTTTAAAATCCAGCATGTACTTTATAATAAATTCATGTGTTTTGTTTTTCTGGGTGAATTGTGTTGTAGAAGTGATAGGGATCACCAAAGTCGAACCTTTAAAAATCTTGTTTCCTTATTTTTCATTTAATATATTTTATTGATTTTTTACAGAGAAGAAGGGAGAGGGACAGAGTCAGAAACATCGATGAGAGAGAAACATTCGGCTGCCTTCTGCACGCCCCGCAGTGGGGATGTGCCCGCAACCAAGGTACATGCCCTTGACCGGAATCGAACCTGGGACCCTTGAGTTCTCAGACCGATGCTCTACCCACTGAGCCAAACCGGTTCGGCCAACGTCTCCTTTCTTGTTACATCCAGTGATGTGCTGGTAAATGTTCAAAAGCCATCTCATGGGAAAGGGAGGGCTAGGTTGTAGCTTTTTCAGATGTCCAGGGGGTAAATACTCCCACCATGGTCAATTCTGAGCTATCAGTGTGATTTCAACTGACTCATAAAATTCCTGCAAATGTAATAATTGGCTTTCCTAAGCCAGTAGGAGCTGGCTCCAGCATACCACTGTGAGCCAGTCAAAAAGCCGTGATAGGTCATGTCAAAATCTAATTCAAGGGAATCCCACAAACTGGTGAGTTGTTACCTGCACTTCTACCTATTAGCTCACATCGTGACATTCAAAGGGGTGTTACACTAACAAGTCAAATATCAGATTGAATTAAACCATAGACATTTCATTCCACTATTCAGTCTTTTATTTTATTTTTATTTAAGCTAGCTTATATCCAGGATATTGCTTTCCCTTTAACCCGAGCTTATATTTTATAAGGTAATTTTTCTTCAATTGCATTATGATTTTGACAAAAACAACACACTGCTAGCAAGCACAGAAAAGCCCTCTGCTGGCTCACTTTGGGAAGTCAGTGTGAGCTCCCAGGCTCTGGAGCATTCTTTCCCCTGCTCTGCCACGCTGAGCCACGCTGCAAATTCTGCCTTAAAATCTCATTAAGATAAGAATGGCTGAGCTGTTTCTAGTAGATTTCATTGTTAAAACATGAGACTTGTCAGCTTATAAATCAAATTATACTACATTATTCCAAAGATTAGCTACAATTGTCTAAAGAAACTTTTATAAACATCAAACTCCTTTTTAAGAAAGACATTATGAGATGTAGAAGGAGAGGAAGAAGTGTCAACTTCCTGGGGGCATTAAAAAATTACATTAAAAAGAAAAATGAGGTTTTTGTAGTGCATTTTTTAAATAGCAGGGTTAAGCCAAATGCTTTGAGAAGGAATTTGAATGGGTGAAAAAATGTAAAGGCCTTTATTATATCACCGTTATTTTAGTCTGACTTACATAATTCTATGGCTGTTGTCTATAATATTTTACCAGTTTTGAGGTCCCCCCATTTCTAATAGGAAAACAAGCCAAGTTTATTTGTTTTATATAATTTTTAAGATTTAAAAAACAATCTGGGCAAAATAAACTAGCATTACTTTAATTTTAGAATGCTCTCAGGTATAATACATAAGGGAAAACTTTTCTCATTTATTACAATAGTGTTGTCAGATTATTCTTACTAGAATTTAAAATTTGTCATAGCCCAAAAGATCTAGAACATGTGATTGTATTATGTTTCAGTTGGAGCAATTAGAAAAGAGTATCTTTGTTTTTCCTTTATGAATCAGTCTTAAGTTACTCTTGGTAATTTAAAGTTACTCTGTTGTGTGATTTGAATTTCCAATAAAAATAAAAACTCACTTCATGTCTAGTAGATAGTAGTTGCGGGAATCACTTAAGGTTCTTTAATTGAAAATATCAGAAATAAATCTGACCGATTTAAGCAAAGGGGGAATTATGAGGTGATTAGAGCTCTCGCAGAACTAATAGGAAGGTTGAAAAATCATGCTTAGATTTTGCAATATATATGCATATATCAAATCATTACACCGTGCACCTTAAGCTTATACAATATCAGAAGTCGATTATATTTCAATAAAGCTGGGGAAAATAAAAATCATACTTAGGAAAATGAATATTAGGTTATGAGTTTCAGCTGTTTCCTGTTTCCTTACAAAAACTCTCCTTAAGATTTGAAATCCCTAAAGTGGCTGATTAAGTCACATGCCTAACTCTTGCCTATGTAGAAGCAGTTTCAGGGGACACCTCAGCTTCCATGACTAGCTTTCCAAGATGCCATGCCGTTGGGGTAATGTAATTTCCAAAAGAACGTCAGTGTTCTTAGGAAAAGGCAATGGATGCTGGACGGCCAAGACAGCACATGTTTGCTACTCGGCTTATTCAGTTTTGCGCCAGCATTAACCCCATCAATATAAGAGAAAGACAAACACTTCTCTCAGTCTCCGTTTCTTTGATCATAAGAAGAGAAGAATGCATTCAGTAGTCGCCAACCTTTCGGACCTCGTGGACCACCAGTGGATGGTCCTGTTTTTCACCACAAAAGTGTCTGTATGACTTAGCCACTGGAGCTGCCTTTAGAAAAAAATGCTCTAGACCAGCGGTTCTCAACCTGTGGGTCGCGACCCCTTAGGGGGTCAAACAACCCTTTCACAGGGGTCGCCTAAGACCATCAGAAAACACATATATAATTACATATTGTTTTTGTGATTACTCACTATGCTTTAATTATGTTCAATTTGTAACAATGAAATTGGGGGTCACCACAACAAGAGGAACTGTATTAAAGGGTCGCGGCATTAGGAAGGTTGAGAACCACTGCTCTAGACAAAGGGACTGCTCCTAACCCTTGCCCTTCTCAGTCCTCACCATCCCTCCCCTTGGCTATATTCAAGTCTTTCAGAGAACATGGGTTGTCACTTTTCTGGCTCTTGCCCATGTCTCCAGAATGCAGTGGAGCTATCTCACTTGGAAAACTTAAAGTCAAAAAGATTTTACTCCAGCACATGTGAGAATAAGTTCTGTTGTCTGAAAGGTAACATTCCCTTCATCAAAGAATAGATGTTCCCGGTAATATGTTCCCGGTTAAGAATACATTATTTTCTGTTTAAAATGAAGTTCTTTAAAATTCCTTTCACGAAAGGAAGAGTTGTTTACCTTAACAAAGAAAAGGCCTGGTGCTCCATCTAGAGGACATTTTGTATTTTCCAGATGAAGGTGTTTGAGGGTCTCTTAGAGATGGCCAATCCTCTAAACCTGCCTGGGATAATGCCACCAATTTTCTAAAACTCACAATATGTTTTTAAAACATTTGAATAAGCCCATATTGTGCAAGGGTGAAGATGGCATTTTCCTCATCTCCCAATTTCAACTGCAGATTGTCAAAATAATTATTTTATCATTTTTATTCATAAAATATTTGGATACTATGTACTCACTACACTTACTTTTAGGAGTCTTATGGTTTAAATGATTTTTAACTACTAGTTTTTAGTCATTTTCATCAATTATCAGAAGCTTTTTTTCCTGACAGATATTTTCCTTAATTTAAAATATAATAGTACATTGGGCAGAAACATACATGCTCTTCACTTAGAATTACACAGCATTTTCCTTCAAAAAGACCTGCTTGTTGAGAGAACATGCTATTTTTATATCTAGTGACAAGAGTTTCAGTTGGGCAATGCTTCAAAAAATCTTGGAGAAACTCCCTTTTGACGTAAAATCTAGGACCTTATTTTAATGAAAGCAATGTTTCCAGCATGGAAATTCACTTTTAATCAAATGGAGCACATACACAGCCCCTATTTTCCCATAAAATTCTGTGAGAAAGTAAGCATATGGTGAAGCAAAGAAGGAGGAACCAGGAACAAGGACCGGGAAGAGAATTCGGGGGGGAAGAAGGGGCTGGAGGAGGGCAATAGTGGCCATGAGTCAGTCTTGAGACCTCTTTCCCAAACAATTGCCTACATGGTCTTGAGAATAAATCGTGGTTCTTCTGAGAGATGCCTAATGTAATAATTTGTACACAGTGATGAGTTTCTTGGAAGCAAATCTGGATGGAATTTCACTTTAGATTCCCTTCACAGAAATGCACATTGTGCTGAAGTGTGCCACGGCCTTTAAAACTGGCATCGCGGTCCCCGTGCTCTCTCTTGCCATGTGAATGGAGCTCAAGCTCTTTGTTCCATGTCACAGAGCCAGTGAGGAGCAGAGCTGAGACTAGAACCCATCCACACTGTTCACCGGAGCCACCACTTTCTATCACAACATAATCACAAGAGAACTAGTCTGACACCAAAGCCTTTACAAAACCAGTTGTCATTAAAATCTTCATATCCATCTTAGTAAGAGGTCAACCGCTTAGATGTGGTATTCTTATTTTGAAGGAGAAATAACAAACAGAATGAAACTTTATAAATTACAACCATATTTGGTTCTTTTGAGTCAATTTGAATATACTAAGGAACACATTTAATGGTTTTTAAAAATTCATTTAGCATTTCCCTGCCTTGTTCCAAAATGTATGTGGGCAGTATCCAATAATTTTAAAGCCACAACATAAACAAATGAGAGATGTCTTATGGCCAGGATGGATCTATCCTAGAAGATAAAGAGTTATTGGCCTCATCCCTGCCTCAGCCCAGCCGGTGTGGCTCACTGGTTGAGCATCGGCCTGTGCACCAGGAGGTCACCTATTCCATTTTCTGGTCGTGGCACATGCCTGGGTTGCAGGCTGGATCTCCAAGGGGGCATGCAATAGGCAGCTAATCAATGTTTCTATCCCTTTCTCCCTTCCTCTCTTGAAATCAGTTAAAAAAATATTTTTTAAAAATGAGTTAGTGGCCTCAGGCTGCAACTATTCCCCTCTCTTCCCAGCCCACACCCTGTGCGAACAGAAGGCAGTGGAAGGCTGCCCATGCCCTGTTCCCTGTAGCCTAACCAAGGCCCCTCTGCACGAGCCTGGGAAAAGCAAGAACCACAAAGAGAAAAAAAAAAGAACTATTTTTAAAAAGGAACCACTAAGAATACTAACACTAAATAAAACTTGGATTAATTCTCAGACTGAGCTGCAAGGGTTCACTTTGCCCATGGTTTCAAACTGCAAACATTTGTTTGATGCCAATGATACCTTGATGTCCAGAAGAAAAAAACAGATATCAGCTTTAATTACTTTCATGCCTCTTTGAATTTCTTTTTATTACGTCTAAGCATTAAAATATTTTTAAATTGTACTAGTTGAAGCATGTGTTTTACTGGACAGGGAAGGCTCTTTTGTGGGTCGCTTAAGATTCAGGGTACATCCTGTTCCCAAACAAATAGCTCAGCAAATATTAGTGCATGCATAGAACAGCCTAATAAGTCGCATCCAAATATAATTTCAATGAAGATAGTTGCTATGAATGCTGTTTTGTGCCAAAATAACTTACAAAAACAACAGCATTGTTATATATCCAAATTTAAAAGGCAGGGTCTATAATATTTCAGACTGCTATAAAAATGGTGCCAAAGGAGCTGTGACTAGCTCCAGGAGGAGCCACAGTCAAGAGGCCCTGTCAACCTATGTGTCCTATGTCCAATCACCCAAGCTATGCTGGAGATCTAGTCAACCCTCAGGAAGAAGTAGAAACAGTTTTTGGTGAGTCTTCATTACATTCAGCTGTTTCTACCCCCTCCCCTCAAAACTCCTCCCATATTGCTATCTGATTTCTTAGCTTCACTCAAAACTACTTTAAAGCAAAGAACACCACCCTAGAAGAAAGATGGGGATCCATCTTGCAGAACCCCCACCCAGACTAATAAAATGTTATCCTCTGTGTGAGGGACCCAGGCATCAGCTTTGTTTTTTAATCTTCCCAACTAATTCCAATACAACATCATGGGTAGAGACACTCTATGGCCAGCATTCAATAACATGACTTTTGCAATCAATCCCTTTTGGTCTCCCAGACAAACATATTGTACTTTCAGAAGCTTCCTAGAAACTTGTTTTTTCCAAGAAATGAATTAACACTAAACAATTTTTTTTTGCTAAAGGAGGTGGGCGAGGTTAAAGAAGAAAGAAAAGCAGAAGAAAGTCAATTTTATTATTATGAGTCTTAACCAATTCCCAGCTGCTGGGTCTTGTTTGGTCAATTGGTCAAAGACTGAATTCTCTTTGTTTTACTAAGAAGCATGCTTCAAAGAAAATAAACATTAAGTTAAAGACAGTGTTGAGTACAAAGATTATTCAACTGGGATTCACATCATCTGAATCATGTTTAGCAGTTAATAGTTGTGGGACATGGGACCTTGAACTTATCACTCTATGTCTCATTTTCCCATCAGAAAAATGGAATAACATGCTTCCTTCTTCCAAACTCTCTGTTAATCTGAGTACCTATTTATGATTCATTCACCCATTGTGGTGAGATTTGTTTAATGTTATTAAACAATGTTACCTCAATAAATTTAATTTTTAAAAGCACAAAGATAAATGAAAACAAAAAAAAAGTGGTGTAGACTTTTTCCTTATGTACTCACATAAAGACATTAGATTAGGGAGACCAAACTATAAACTCCTTGGAAGATTTAAAACAGATAAAATAATTAAAGCAATGCTGTGGGAAAGCGTTACTCAAACTAAAATACTGAAAGGTCTGTGGAGGATCAATTGTTTATGATCCTGTTCTCTAGAGACTGAAATTCTTTGGATACACCAGATGGTTTTATTTACATAGCAAAAGTTCAGCTCTAGTGAGGTGCTGCTGGCAAATTCACACACAAATAAAAGAAATTATATTTATGAATGTATACAGATCCTTGTCCGCAAGAGAGATTTTCCATTGTTTCTTATAGACCTTCGAATAAATTTTATATTATAATATGAAAGAGAAGGGCCACCACATTGAAAAGGAGTATCAGTCTCCCCATATAGCAAAGTACTCCGCAAATCCAAAATTCAACACAGGAAAGTTGCAGACTTTTGTAGATCTCCTCTATCCAAATGCTGGGCAAATCTCATTTAATTTACCCTTTGATGTCCATATATAATCCTCCATTACTGAAAATGAAAAAGAAGGCCCAGCCCTCTCCCCATCTGAATATTTCAAGCTGCATCCTGTGTCAACTCCTGGCACTGAATCAGCCTTGTGAGCCCAATTTAGAGCACCTGGCAGTGGTCCAACTCATTGTGGTTGCTTGTGGCCCCCAGATCAAGTTTCAAAAAAGAAGGGGCAGCAATCCGGTGACTTTCTCCAGAGAGTCCAGAACAGCTCTGGTCATGACTGACACCTGATCTTTCTGCTAACATTAGCTCCTCATCAAAGTCGGTGCCAAGAGCACTTCAGACACCAGCCCACAAACCTTGCTGTCCTCCTCCAAGAGGTGTGGAGCGTCCTGCCTCCCGCTGAGTTTCAGTTTTGGAACGCCTTTCCCTTTCAGATCCAAGGAAGTTTGGTTTTATTGACATTTGAGATAAAACTCAGGCCTGCCTTAATTGAGCTCCCCTGTTATTTATAGTGCACACCTATTTGCTATTCATTGTCTTTTATACCTGGTGAAGTACCATGCGATTCACAACAAAGCTGTGGTTATATAGCTCTAAAATTAACAACCCTGGACATGCATATAATGAAGGTACCTCATTCCCTCATCTTTTTTCTGTGCATCTCTCCTCCTGTCATCCTTTCTTAAAAATGAGACCATCACTCTTCCTGGGCTCCAAGGCATCCTCCCTCTCTAACTTCTGCTGGATCCTCAAGACTGGCTCAGATGGAGTCACAAACTGGGAACCCAGGAAGGTCTAGAGAAGGAACTTTACCTTCTAGGCCAAACCCATTATTTCTTACTTGACCGAATACCGAGTTCCAGTGTGAAATAAATGATCTTGTCGTTTACCTTAGAGTCCCTTTAATTAGGAAGCTGTCCTTAACCTTCCCAGGTTTTTAGGGAGTACTTGTTCTTTGCTCATCCTCTAGCTTTTACCAAAACATTCTCTCTTGAGGCCCGAAGGTTCTTGGAGCTCTGGAAGTGTTCAAAGTAACTATTGGTTTTACCCCAGCTCTAAGTTTACACGTAATATATTATTTGAATCCGTAGAGTTTCAAGTTTTCTATACAGAATTTTATCTTGTTTCTATCTCCCTAAACAAACAATCTTTGAAGTAGATAAAATGAGAAAAGAGGATGGAATTATTTCACCCTGCCTTGTTTGTTTCCATGAGGGTTCTAACCAAAAGGAAAAGATGAGTCACTCAGCTTCATCCCCTATTTGGTGCTTTGGACTCTGGGCTATTGTAACCAAAAGAGGGCAGCACTCCATGGGTTTTGAATTCACAGGAAGCAAAACCTTTCAAACAGTTTTTAATAGAACTCTCTCCGTGAGCAAAGCACTGCACCCTGTGTTGCGTGGGATACAGAGATGACTAAGACACGGCTCTAAACACGCAGGGCCAGGGAAGAAGGAAGCGCTGGAGATAGCAATGAGAACATAGCTATGTGTGGAGAAGTGGCGAAAGGTAAATCTGGAAATAGAGAATGCGATTAGATCGGGAGGGTCCTCTGAATATTAGGCACTTGCCCTTTACTTGAAATGAAACAGGGAGCCACTCAAACGGTTTTGAGCAAGTGGATAATATGATTAGAAGATGCTTGGAGAAGATATATTTGGTAGGGATGTACTGGAGAGATGGAAATAGGGTGAGACCAAAGGTCAGAGGAAAATAATACAAGGGACATCCCAGAAGTGATGAAGATCTAACCCAGAGGGAAAGTGGCTAGAATGGACATATAGTAGAAACTTTAAACAAAATTGGGAAGACAGGGGAAAAGAACTTTTGGGAAATATTTTCCCTTCAGGGAGTAAAGCATCACTGTGTTACCAAGATGCAGGGCAGGGGGTGTGGGGGGGAGGGTTGTAGGATGGAAATACAGGCATGGCATGACCTCAGGGACTATCCTTGACAGAAGGATCCCAAAATGCACTCCATCCTCTTTGCTTTGTTCACCTGAACATACGGCCAATGGCAGATTTAGTGTTGGACGTGATAGCCTGTCCTCTTGGTTTTATATGACTCAACTTATTTGTCCCTTTAGTCTAATCTCTTTAATGTGTATTTTATGGTCCTGCTCCTCAAATCCTTGTGTGAATAAATTGGATACACATCAATTAATCAATCCTGATTATTACATTTTTATATACAGACTTAAAAACACACCCATCTGGAGCAAGAGCGTAGGTTCATTATGTAAAAATGCATGCCAGTAACATTTATGAAAACTAAACTTAGATAGATATAGAGATAAAGATAGAGATAGAGAGTTATCACTTCATTTAATCATATGAATAATAAAATGACTTTATGCAGTCATTTTATTATGTTTCCATTTCACAGATGAGGAAATTGACACAATGACATTGATTAACTTGTACTACAGTAAGGGGCAGAGGTCGCATAACAACTCAGGCATCTACACCTACTGCCCCTCCTGCCCAGATTGCCCGTATCATTGTGCCATCCCCATTTTCCTGATTTTTCTCTATCTGTCTCATGTTCCACGTTAGGGGCCACTTTCTCATGTTAAAGAAACACTGGCTCTAGAGCCAGTCTTCAACCAGAAAGCTTTGCTGCCTCCATGTATATACTAGTAGAGTATGAATTAGCAGGTTTAAGAAAAGGCATATTATTTCATTTTTTAACAGTCCTATTATATCATTGAATCTTACATCTAGAAATTCAACTCTAAACAACTATAGAACCATAGGTCACCAAGCCTTTGGGTTATACCATCTTAGACTGTTTGCTAGAGGCAAGTAGCAAATATATATTTGTGCAAATTAGAAAAAGGTACACTTTCTCAAGTTACTTTATTTATTGGGAAATATTCATATTATTAACTATCTTAGACATCTTACTGTAAAGTGATATGCATATAGATAGATACAGTTGATGAGAGAGAGAGAGAGAGAGAGAGAGAGAGAGAGAGAGAGAGAAAGAGAGAGAGAGAGAGATGCATACACATATTTTGCTATTACCTTGGTGGGACTGTCATCTCCAATCTGAGCCATTGCATTAATTACTTAATTGGTCTCCCTAAGACCACCCTGCTGGTTGCACAGTTTGAGCCCTGCACAATCACCACACTTGAGATGAAGGCATCATTTACATTTGTGTCTTTAGAGATATATGTATTTTTTACAAAAATGTTCTTACTTCACAGTAAAAAGCTGTTATAAGAGAATCAATATTTTAAATATTTTCCAGTAAATAAAGTACTTTGAGAGTGTGTACCTTTTCCTAATTTGCATAATAGTTCCATGAGGGCTCATAATAGCTTTGGATCTCCCTGTTTCTAATGTTCCCTCCAAGCCATCCATCCACTGCTGCATAATATTCGTCCTAATGCAAGCTTTATCGTGACTCTCCTTCAGTGGGGTGCAAAGATCTTCATTATCTGCTCCTTGGTTTAATATAACCATGTACTACTATTTAGTTTTTATCATCGTGGGGTGATGCAAACTAGCATAAAGAGAATTTGGGGGGTCGTGCAACTAGCCGTCTCTATGGCCTGCAGTCTATGCCGCTGCCTGCTGGCAAGCTTGCACATAGAGCTGAGCTGCTTCGGCTGCATTTGCTGATCCCCACAGAGACTCTATCATAGATTTAACTGAATTAAATGGGAAATTTTGAGGACTAACATTTAAGGACAGAAGTATGGGATTGGAGCCCTACTTACAGTGGCCCTGGGTTGTGTGTCCTGGAACAGAACTAGCTGTGGATTTCAGATTAAGTCGTGTATTCAATCCCAGCATAAGTGTCAGCTGTGTGCCCAGCTCAGGAGAATGACTCTTACCTGTGACTACTGGTTGTATGTCTCAACCAGACATTGGCCCTAATTCTGTAGAAAGCTCAGGGGAAAGGCTGATACACTGTGGAATACACAGACCCACTTATGTTGTATACAGATCACTGAGGGTTGGTCACTTACGCGAGGAAGAGTAATCACCATGAGGCATGAAGCTGTCACACTCCTAAAAGCAGGTGGCTCACTGGGACCCTCAAAATGCCATTGCTGATGCTATGGCCTATGCCTCTATTGCCAAAAATCCCTGATCCTTAGGGTTATACAGGAAACACCCATGATACTCTGTGGCGCTAAAATAATTTATATTATTAAAAGATAAAAATGGTGTTGATTGGCTTCTGTGCCTCTACAACAGAGGATCCTTTAACATCTGCTGAAATGTACCAATTGGCAAACTTTAATGATCTTACTCACTATTGAAGCTTAAATTAGTTACATCTGGAGTTAGCACTAAATTTGAACACGGTACCCCTTGTACTCTCAGGACAGTTACTGCACATAAAATAGAAGACAAATCCATATGCCTCATTTTAGCCATCAGAAAAATTGCCTTGCCCCAGCTCCTCATAATCATGGCACATTGATGGCATCCTCCTCCAAGGAGATTCACTTGACACACTCGTTCAGGGAATAGAAATACAAAGGAGCTCACAAAAAGGGGTGGGTCATTGACCCATACATGGTTAAATTCCTGAAAAGTCATTGGTAAGCCGAGGGCCACTTCATCCCTGACGCCATCAAGAAATAGCTATTGACCCTCTAAGCACCCACAACATTAAAACAGGTTCAACATATTTTAGATCTTTATGGGTTCTGAAAGCTACATATTACTCATTTTAAATTTTTCTTAAGCCCACTTACACTATTGCTCATACATTTACCCAAACTTGAATGGTACTCCCCACAACAAAAGGCTCTAGAATCTGTCCAAACTGCAGTAGCATAGCACTTTTCTCAGTGTTCCCCCGGAGACGCCTTCACTGTAGAGCCTTTAGCAACCTCCTGTAATGATTTGGAATCTAGGGACCATCCATGATGGTCATAACGTGCCCATGCACTGCTGGTGTAAAAATTGCTCTTTGGCCACACACTATATGCCATTGGAGGGGCAATTGGTGGCTGCATTATGGGTTGTCCTGGAAATAAACGCTCTCACACGGCTTGACTGTGACTTTTCATACCCAGCTGCTAATTGTGCCCTGGTAGGAAAGCTGCACCCTGAAAGCTCAGCAAGGCCACCAAGCCTCCCTCGCTAAAGCAGAAGTGATATCCACAGGGGACAGCCAAACCAGGGCCTTCTGGCATATCCTACCTGCAGGAGAGGCTGGTCTCCCTATCTTCAGTCCCTTGCTAGATGCCACAGTTCTGGAAGAACTTGGCTACTTGGAGACCCTTGGCTACCTGGAGGAACAATTGTGTGAATAGCAAAGGGAGTTTGCATTGTGTTTTATGGACAGCAGCACCACCATCCAGTGATGGATGCTCACTGGAAAGCCACCGCTTTAACGAAGATGTCTGGAATCATAGAAGGAGCCCAACGGTCAGCACAATTGGCCAAACTTCACACACTGGTTGCTCATGCCAACAATTGGCACCGTTTGCACATTTTTAGAGACTCTTGAGCCAATGTCATTGGTCAGTCCCTTGAGTCCAGCAACAACAATTCCTTATTCGGGGCTCCCTCATTTAAGGTAAAGAACTCTGGGAGTCTCTGGCCTCACAGATACCCACATTATAAATCAAGATTTCTCACATCTCTGCACACATTAAAACTACAGTGTGAGGTCTCATTAAGACACGCCTTATCCCCTTCAGAGCTCCAAAATTTACTGAAAGTGAGCAAGCTGCTCATTTTACTTCTCCAAATGCAGAATGCTGGCTCTTGTAAAGAGCATTTAACAAAGCTTCCACCTTTCTTACTGACCCCAGGAAAGAGGACTCAGGGTGCCAGAATGACTGACTTAAACAAGCTCTGATAAAATTAAATGAAACGTGGCCCATTTCAGTCATCAGTCAAACACCAGGGATGGGTAGTAATTAAGAGTCTTAGTCCATGGTTGATGCCTGACTGCTGACAGCTCTCAAACCTCGCCACTCTGCTTCCCCTTCTGGCCCGCATGTGGGCAAGCTGATAAGAAAACTCTCTCTTTTGGCGCCGGCAGGAAGTTCAAACCATGTAAGCCCGCTCCAGGCAGTTGTTACTTTACCCAGGCCCCATCTCCTAATCACAATAAACGCCACGCCAGTCTCCTTTCCCTGCCCTCACAAGCTATTTTAAGACCACTTGGGAGCCTGCCTCATTGTGTTAGTAATAAACCTTTTCACACCCACAATAGTTTCTATGTTATATCCAGTTCTCTACTGGAGTTGGCGTCTAACTGAAGCTTCCACTTTGAGAACAATAGTTAAATAAAAAGAGTCATAATTTCTGTACTAAGTAAAGAAAGGTAGCTTTTGAAATACAAATGTACAAATAGAAAATGTAAAATGGTCCAATCACATTGGAAAACAGACAATTTTTTTAAAATGTAAATGTACACCTATGACTCCATCCAACAATTCCATTTCAAGGTTTTTACTCAATAGATATGAAAGTGCCCTAACCTGTTTGGCTCAATGGATAGAGCGTTGGCCTGTGAACTGAAGGGTCCTGGGTTCGATTCTGGTCAAGGGCATGTACCTTGGTTGCGGGCTTGATCCCCAGTAGGGGGCATGCAGGAAGCAGCTGATCGATGTTTCTCTCTCATTGACGTTTCTAACTCTCTATCCCTCTCCCTTCCATTCCATAAAAATCAATAAAATATATTTAAAAAGAAAAGAAATGTGAAAGCATCTATCCACACAAAAATTGATGCATGAATGTCTATAGAAGCTTTATTTGTAATAGCCCAAAACTGAAAACAACCCAAATGTCTAGCAATAGGTGATAGATCAGCAAATTGAGGTATATACATTGTATGGATATATCTCAGTTATAAAAGGAAAAACTATATATACAAGAACATGGATCTCAAAAAAAGTTATGCTGAATGAAAGAAGCAGACTAAAAAGAAAACATACTGTATATATTTCAGTTTTGAAAAATTCTAGAAAATGCAATCTGTAATGACAGAAAGCAGATCAGTTGTTGCCTTCAGAGAAAATGGGGTTCCTAAAGAGGGCAAAAAAAGAGAAATTATCAAAAGGTACAAGAAAACATTTGTAAATGATGGAAATGTTCATTACTTTGTTTGTGGTGATGACTTGATAGATTTACACATATGTTAAAATGTTTCAAATGGATTACTTTAAATGTGCAATTTGAAGCATGTCAATTATATCTCAATAAAACTGTTTTAAAATAATACCAGTTCAGAAGAAGGTATTATACCAGGGTGAGCAAAATTAGGTTAGTAATAATAAGAAAGAGCATAATAATTAATAAATGAATAATAATACAAGAATAAATTCTGTTTTGTGTCCTCACAACTGTAGACCTACTTTTGCCTGCCCCTGTATATGTGAAATGGGGTTTCAGAAAATGCATCGAAGTCTGAAAATTTCTGAGGCTAGGACTCTGAATATTCCTATTGGAACATGAACATTAGCTGGTTAACTCTAAGTGAGAATTACAGCAGATAGAAAATTGGGATCGCTACATCATGGCTAAAATGTTTTTATCTCCTCTTATGAAGAGTGGTTAGTGAGTGTAGATACTATAATCAGCCACTTACAAGCCTACATTTACTATTTAAAAACTATCTTTAAATAATTGATAGCTTTACTTTGTGTCTTCAGAATCAAACTCAATTCTTCCAAAGTGTTATTTTAAAGAACTCCATTCCGCCACTGTTGAAATAGAAAGTATATCTGAGTAGTTGCAATGAAACATCTTGTTGTAGACAAGAGCTATTTCTAACTGAGCACAAGCCAAGACACTAGTCACCCTGATTCTGGTTCCGTCACTAGCCCCAGACAAGGGCCATACCTGAAGTGAAGTTGCCAAGCCACCCAGTGTGACACACATTACAGTAGAAGAGCTTAACATGAAAAAAACTCAAGGCAGAACCTGCAGGCGCCTAAGGATGCATGGGCCTCAGTTCATTTAATTGAATAGAGCCAGTCATTATGGCACTCTGAGTCCTGTTTCCTGGGACCAGTAAGAAAGGTGAAAGCTTTATTAAATGCTCTTCCAAGAGCTCAGCATTATGCATTTATATGGAAAAGTAAGAGAACTAGAATAACCAAAACATTTCAAAGATCAAAGCTGGAGAACTCACAGTACTTGATTTTTCAGACTTACTTTAGAGCTACAGTGACCAAAACAAGGTGGTATTAGTGAAAAGAAAAAGGTCAATGGAACTGGATAAAGAATCCAAAGGGACATAGACACAAATGTAGTTAGTTAGTATTTGGTAATGGTGCAAAAGCAATTCACTGGAGAAAGGATTTCTTTCAACAAAAGGTGCGAGAACAATTGGTCATCCATATGCCAAGAATGATAGGAAGAAAGAAAGGAAGGAAGGAAGGAAGGAAGGAAGCATATAAACTAGGGGTAGGGTGGTGACACTATTCAACTCACAGCAATTAGACATCCAACATTAATAATGTGGCATGTTGACGAGAAAATGTAAAATTGATCAAAGAAGAAGCGTTTGAGGGAGAGAGGGAGGGAGGGAGGGAGGGACCTTAACCTATACTCAATGCTTTATACAAAAGAAACAAAAGCAAAATGAATCATAGATCTAAATGTAAAACTATAAAATTGTAAAAGACAACAAAGGAAGAAGGAAGGGAAAGATGAATACAGAATCCTAATTAACGCCTGCTGCAGATACCTATTCATTTTCCTAGTTGCTTAGAAAAGGTTTTATTCATCAAACTGAGAGGAGCTTCTCAACAATTCATTCTCGGTCCACTGAAAGGAGAGATAATAATGTCCAAGATGCCTCTAATAGGCATCTATTAAATGCTATTCTAACCCTGACTGGTTTTGCTCAGTGGTTAGAGTGTCACCCACATATCGAAAGGTCACGGGTTCAGTTCTCAACCTAGGACACATACCTGGGTTGTGGTTCAATCCCCAGCCCTGGTTGGAGCACATGCAAACTGATCAGGATCATTAAATGCCATCAGCAGCTCACCTTTTTCGTTTTCATATCTTAATTCCCCAGTAAGGTTACTCCAAGACTCCTCTCAAAAAAAAAATGTACAATTTAATTAATAAAACATGACATAACCCTATCGACCCATATTTGGTCAAATTGTCTTCCAAGAATGCTGACTTCACTAGGTAAATCAATGTGTACTCCTTATAGCCTATAATTAAAAAAAGAAAACTTTCAGAGTCAAAGGCTATTGCTAAATCAACAAATGAAAAAACTACAGTAGAAAGAGTTGAACATTTATTTAGTGGAGGAGCTTTCTCCTTATTAGGGTTGAAAAGAGTTTGTAAGGTTTTATGAGAGGCAGTTCTCGGGTGACTGAAGATACTCTATTGCTCAGGCTTTTTGCACTTATTTTCCTTTTTGTTAAAATAGTTGGTGGCAAGCTAAACACAATCAATTCTGAGGATTCCTGGAAAGCAATTATTTGCCAGGTAAGGCATTTTGTAGTGGAATTGTAAAATTGCACTTTATTATCATTTTATAGTATAACTACACACAAGTAAAATATTAAAAGGTAGAAGATGAGAGGATGATATTAAAATACACACACACACACATGTACACACACACATTTTGGCCAAATGAGTATTCCTTGAAGAAGAAAAAAATAATTCTATAATTAGCATGAGAAACTTTTATTTAAAAATTAAATACAAGATCATATTACCTCCAATCCAATTTCTATACTTATTGCTTTTATTCAGGTTTTCAATATTTCTTATCTTGAAACCAATCCTTGGTGTATTGCCATGTTCAAGTCTTGCCCCCTCTACTCAAATCAAATTTGATTTTATCATTCTGACTTTTTAAAAAGAGTTCCAATAACTCTTTTGAAAATTCAAAACCACAACATCTAGCCTGCTACCCAGCCACTTCTAGCTGTCGCATACCTATCTCTGTACAGTTTCCACCTCCCCACCACTGCCACGAACTCACGCCCTCACGCTACCCATCCGAATGTCATCTTCAGGAGGAAAGTTCTATCTTTTCCAACTCCATGGCAGCTACAGACAACCAGGATGAGAAGGGCAAGGCACTCTCTTCAAAGCTTAAAGGGGCACCAAAGCACTCAGAAATCAAGACAAATATTTTAATGTAACATTTAGAAAATCTAAATCAATTACAAAAACACCATAATGAACGTAATTTCAATTTTTAAAAAACGACAGTATCATTTATCCCTGCCTGAGTTTTATTCTGCTTAGGGAAGTCTTACTTACATTCAAAAACTAACTTAAATATTCTCTCTACCTCCCAGAGAGTGCACCTTTCTCTGCCTCTACCTCTACCCCCCTTTAACTTTTCTCCAGTTGGTCTCATACTTCTCTCTTCACTTACATATATTTTCAGGTGAACTGTGAGAACTTTAAACCATCTCTGTATCCCAGTGATTAATACATATTAGGAGTGCCACAAATATCTGCTGCATGAATAAATATATAGGTTACAGTAAGTAAAGAGTGAGATACAAAATTTGGAATCAGAAATTTTAATTCCATATGTTTATCAATTTGATAATGTGGAGTATATCTCTGAGTATGACCTTCCTTCCATAGGACTGGGTACTTATCAAATTTGTTGGAAGAGAAGTCATATAAAGAGAATAGATATTTATTTATTCATTTGAAGTGAAGAAAGGGAGGGGCAACGTGGCTTATGCAGCTGAAAGAGCTACATGTTTAAAACAGAGTCAGGAAAAGTAGCAAGTGCATTGTTCGAGGAACTGTCAGTGGTCCCGCATGGTTCATGTAAACAGAGACTGAACATCAGAGGATACGACAGGAAACTAAGTTGGCAGAGCCCAGACCTTGGGTGAGGCTCTTGTCTGATAGTCCGTCCGGGAATATGTGGCATAACTGAGTTAACCTTGAATGAACAATAATGAGTTTTTGCCAAAATCTAAATGGGGTTCATAAGCTGAGTTTGGCTTTGGAGAAGAAAATAATCCATAATATATTCAGGTTTGTGAACTATTGTCTATTTCAAATGCAGCATTGAATAAGATTTTAAGAGGCAAATACAGTACAGATAGAAATTCTTGAGATATTAGGGAAGTAGATTATATAAGATTTGTCAACATACTCATAGGAGGCAGGGAGGTTGTTGAGAGTGAGGTATTTAGATTAGAGTGTAAGTCGTGAGACGGTATAATCATAAATAGAAGCAGCAACATTTTAAATGTTTCTAATATAACATGGGCACCAAATTATCCGGCCTTGGTGATAGTGTCTTTTCTCAAAAAATCAGTTCTATAGTCTTGTCCAAACATTTCTTAGATTTCAAATGTTCCCTTGCTTGTTTTCCTGCACATAAAGATAAAGAAGAGAGAGGGAGGGAGGGAATGGCCTGGGTGGAATGCTTGCCTCATTGCTGTGGGGGACTCCGGCGGGGCTGAGAGGACTGGGTGCAACCATCTTGTGGCTATGGGTGCTGCCATGTTTTGTGATGGAGTGATGGTTAATTTACATATTACCCTTTTGGGGGAGCGGGGAAGCTGGAGTAGAAGAGGGAGAGAAGAGGGAGCACATTTGATCCCCCCCCCCCCGAACCAAGTTTAGGGGGGTCTGTGGGGACAGAAGGGCGAAAAAAATAGAAGAAAAAAAAAAGAAAAAAGGAAGGGAGGGAGGGAGGGAGGGAGAACGGCAGGGATACTGGTAAAGCCACTATACACACAGTACACACTATCTTCAGTATCTCCAAGAAGACAATTAGCTTTGATGAAAACATTTTTTAAACAAAAAGACAAATGTAAAAAAATATATCTTAAAAAAATAAGATGTCACTAATGCAGCAAAGCTTTCATTTAGGAAGAAAGCACGTTAGCACCCCCTGCCTCTCAATGCACATACTGACCTGGCAGCAGGAAAGTGTATCAGGCTGGCTCCTGACAACACAGATGGCATGATCAGAAGGAGTGCTTGGAGAAGTCTGGGTGAAGGAGCTGTCTACAAAGGTATGACTGGGCCAAGAGAAACCAGCAAGTATTGGTGAAGCACCCCGGACTAGCAACACTGGGAAGCCATGACTAGCTCAGGGCCAGAAGCCAGAAAAGCTTAGCTGTAGCTCTAGAAAGGACCGCCTACAGGGGCCCGACTTTGGGGAATTTTCAAGCCTGCAGAGCAGGAACCAAACTCTCACTCCCTAGCCTCTAACATCCTGTTGGTACCATTAACTGAGCTCTACTGGAATGTCAGAAGGCAATAGAGCTCGGTTGACGTTGTTCACAGAGACAGCCTGAGACACAGTGTGGCGTAAAAGAGTGGAGATTCTCGGGGAGGAGGCCGATGGAGAACATCCAACGTCCCACCCCCACTGCCTATCATCTCTACTCAGCATCAGATATAATGCTTTGCTCTTAGTTGGCCTTCAATAAACATGAGTGAATAAAAAACAATAGCATATCCATTCTTAGCAAGGATTAGAATAAGCAATGAGAAAAGATCAGAAGGCAGGAGAAAAACAAAGCACACCTAAACTCAGCCTCTTTGGGTCCTTTCCCTAATTATTACGACTCTCTAAACATATCCCAGGAGAAATAAAGGTAACGGATGGAAGTGAGAGAAGAGATATTTTTCAAAAAGGTGGGTCCTTAGAACCCATCTGGACAGCTTCTGCCTCTAGTTTTCCATGCAAGGACAAAAAGCATTTTTATGAAATAACTCTAAATGTATAAATTGTTACATCATCTCTACATTTTATTGTTCACAGAGAACAATAAATTTTATCAGCTTCTGCTCTTGGAATATCCTCTCCATTTATCTCTATTAATCTTCATTGAATAACCTCTTCAGGCCAAGAAAGTGTTTCCTTATTTTGTTCTGCCTCTACATTAGTGCATGCTACCATTGTGCATTTATTTGCTTTGTAATGGTCTTCTCATTTCTTAGGTGTGTTCACCCTGAAATAGTACTCTGAAGGATAAGAGGGAAGGACTCTGACATAAATTTAGAATATATGGAGTGGGTGCAGGCCCCGGTCTGGGACTGGGAACCAAGGGTGGGTGGCGGTGGACACGGGCTTCAAGGAAAGGAGGAGGGGAGAGGCGGGGAGATGGGGAGGCGGGGAGGTGGGGAACCTGATCGGCCCTGATGGCTAGCCAGGCCTAGGGACCCCACCAGTGCCCAAATTTCATGCATTGACACTATTACATAGTTACAATGTTCTTGTGAGTTTCACTTCTTTGGGCAGCCCATTAGCTACCCAGGAAGTGTCTAGGGGGCGGCCAAAAGGTCAAGCTTATTATGCTAAGAGGGCTCTGCCCTCTAAACTGGGACTTGTTTTTGGCTTTGCCAACAGGTCAGTCGGAGGCTTAACACTATAGGCACTCCCTACAGGGATTCTATCATTCCATTATTTGTTTCCTCTTCCTTATTCTTCTCCTCAATGATAATGCAATGCTATGTAACAATGCATTTTTCATTAGTTTATTCATTCATTTGAAAATGAATGAATTAGACAAAATGAATGGATTAGACAAAGCTCTGTCAAAAGAAACTTATAAGTAAATAAAAGATAATTAGGACAAACACTAAATTAAAGAACCCCTCAAAAAATTTTCCATAACAGAGTTATTACTTTTACTCAGAGGTAGACAATTATGATGTATTCAGGCTCTAATTTTTTGAAGAGAATATCTTTAGTCTAATAGTAAATAGTGTTGCCTTAGTCAGGTGAATCAGTTGGTTGGAATGCCATCCCATACACCAAAAAGGTTGCAGGTTTGATTCTCAGTCAGGGCACATAACTAGGTTGTGGGTTCAATCCCCAGTAGGGGCACCTACAGGAGGCAACTGATTTCATATCCATATTTCTCTCTCTCTCCCTTCTTCTCTCTCTAAAATCAATAAATATATCCTCGGGTAAAATAAAGAACACTCAGTGAACAAATAATCATCTCTCAACTGATTGTCAATTTTCCTCCCTGATAGAGCATCTATGCCAGCCTGACAGCCAGGAGGTCTGTCTCATCTACTTGGCAGCTAGCTCTCTATCCAATTCTCAAGACACTCACAGCCTGAATTTATGTCTTAATGGGGGCTAGGGGTTCATGAGTCTTAGGGACATACCTTATGATGAGATATTGTTATGGACTGAATTGTGTACCTCCCCCCCACAAAAAAATTGGCTTCCCAACTCCCAATACCTCAGAATGTGACCTTATTTGGAGATAGGGTCCTAGAAGGAAATCAAGTTAAAGCGAGATCATAAGAATAGGCTCTAATCCAATATGACTAATGTCCTGATAAAAGGGGAAATTTGGACACAGAGACACGGAGGGAAGACAGTGTGAAGAGACATGAGGAGACAATCATCTATAAGCCAAGAAGGGAGGGCTGGAACAAATCCTTCGCAGACCTCAAAAGGCCGCCACCTTGCTGACACCTGGATTTTGGACTTCCAACCTCCAAAACTGTGAGGTATTGTGGTATTCGGTTATGGCAACTTAGCAAACTAATACAGGTGCCTTACCTCAGTGAATCCCACTCTAGACATAAAAGGCCCACTTAAAAAGAACTAGTCAGTAAGTGCCAAAACTGTGCTTGCCTGTAAGCAAGTTGCTTTCTGTAAAATTAAACAAGTGCATCTGTTTCTATGACACTGCAGTTTTTTGTGGTACTTGAGCAACGACAAAAGTATGACTGTGGTTTTATGACTGACATTTCACAAGGGAAGGGGATAAATGTCTATTTAATAAACTACTTCTTTAAAAAGAACTAGTCAGTAAGTGCCAAAACTGTGCTTGCCTGTAAGCAAGTTGCTTTCTGTAAAATTAAACAAGTGCATCTGTTTCTATGACACTGCAGTTTTTTGTGGTACTTGAGCAACGACAAAAGTATGACTGTGGTTTTATGACTGACATTTCACAAGGGAAGGGGATAAATGTCTATTTAATAAACTACTTCTTTTATAGCAAAGGTGGAAATTTATTTAAGAACAAGGACAGACTCCCACGTGGCCTGAGGGAGGGACCCTCTGAAGCGTGGTTGAGGGGACCTCCTTGCCTTGCTTTGATACGGGACTTTGGACTGGAACACGCGGTGTGCCCCTGGGCAGCATGGTTCCCCGGATTCTTAGTCCGTTGGAGTCGAAGAATGAGTCCACGGACGGAAGATGGCATAGCAAAGGTGGAGGTTTATTGAAGAACCAGAATGGACTCCCACGTGGGGAGGGGGAAAGGTTTCCCTATTTATAAACTACTTTTGAAGAGTAAGAATTTTCATATAACCTTAAAATGGTAATTCTGAATTCACAAGAAGACAAAATCATCAAATTCACTTTAGCAATTTTTTTGTGATTATGTATTAATTAAATTAGTGATTTTGGAATTGTGGCATATGTGCTGAGGACATGAATTGTTAATATGAAAATAGGCATTTCTGATTTTAGTTAAAGCATATTTGCTTAAATTCTAGCATTGGCAAGGCTTTTGTTTTGACGAGCTTTGCCAAAGTTCTGCAGTTAGATTTCTGTCAATTTCAAATGAAGAACATATTCGAAATTGTTTTTATCACAATCTCAAAAATCCACAAATAACTATAGCAAACTTTACATTTATTTACCATCTTTATAAACATTGCACCATTTCCTGGTGTCTTTAGTATTTGAGTTTCTTGATATGTCATAACTTAAACATTCCACCTTCCCTTAAACTTGCTCTTCCTCCTGCCTTGCATATTTCTGCTAATGGTAACACTATTCTTTCAAATGCCTGAGCAAAAACTGAATTATTCTAGATATCCTTCTATATAAGTCAGGGTTCTCCAGGGAAACAGAACAAAGAGGAGATATTTCAAAAGAGACTTATTATGAGGGATTGGTTCATGAAATTATGAAGATGGAGAAGTCCCACAATCTGCTTTCTGCTAAGTGGAAGCACAGGAGAGTCAGTGGTATAGTTCTAATTCAAACCCGAAGGCATGAGAATCAATGGAGCAGGTAAGTCCTTGTCCAAGTTTGAAGGCCCTACGACCATGAGCGTAAACGTCCAAGGACAGGCAAAGATAGATGTTCTAGCTCAAGTGAGGAACAAATTTTCCCTTCCTCTGCCTTTTTTACAATACTCAGACTTTCAATGACTTGAATGATGCCCACCCACATCAATGAGGACAATCTTCTATACTGAGTGTACTGATTCAAACACTAACCTCTTCTGGACACATCCTCATAGGCACATCCAGAAATGATGTTTACCAGCTATCTGGGTATCCCTTAGGCCAGTCAAGTTGACACACAAAATTAACCATCATACTCTCTCTTCCTCCATATCCAGTCAATTATCAAGTCCTTTAGATTCCATATTTATACTTTGTTTGGTGTGCCACACCTCATTATATTGCATTTAATCTAATAAAGCAACCTGTTAAATATGTCTCCATCTGCAAACGTTATCTTTATGCCAGCCTACCTAGCTTAATGTTCCTTTAAGCACGATGTTATTTAAGTTACACTTCTGCTCAAAATTCTCCATTTCTAAACAATATAATCCAACATTTGAAGATTTTTAAATGTGTATCTTACTCATTCTTTATTCTTTACCTTCTCCAACTTCTACTTGCTATTTTCCACACTCACCTCATTTTTCTCTTTTTAATTTTTTTCTCAGAATGCTCACATCCCCTATCTGTGCCATTCGATCAATTCTGCAAAGCTCATTTCAAAAATAAGTTTTTCTTTTTCTGAAATCTGATTCAGCCACACAATCTCCTTGTCCCAAACCCTGGGTCCAGTAGAGTTCTGAATTCAGAATTTTTTGAAGTTCATACAGAGACTGTGTACACACTCTGTCATTATATAACATGCCCTCGGTGGAGCCTGATCAGTCCCTTGAAATCAAACACATCCATTTTTATGCACTAAGAAATAAAGTCACACTAAGCAAGATAAATAAATACTCTAGGTAGCTTCGTGTCAGTTCATCAGAATTCCCAGTCAAATGAGTTAGCCACAAACTTATTTTTTTTTTTACTCAAGTTTTCAGAGCTTTATAGATTTTGAAATTGTGGATCCTGTGGGGTTTTTTTTCTTATACTTAAAATGTTTACAGATTTACTAACTTTGATTTATATTTATTTATACCTAACATATAAAGAGAATGTATTATTGGCCAGATACTATCCTATGTATTTCATAGATATGCATCGATAAAAAAATCTACCAGAAAACAGAAACCACTACAAGAATTTACAACAGAGTTATTAATTTAGGGAAATGGTCATACAAGTGACTGAAGGAACTGAAAGCCAAACAGGGAAGAGTGAGGTTAACCACAGATAGCAATGGCGGGAAGCCACTGTCACCCCTAGGATGGAGCGACAAGTGGAAGAGGTGACATTGCAGAGGCCCAGGGGCTTGGGGACAACTGAAGGAAGTGGGCAACTAGGCGGGTCTCCTCAGGGAGTGCTGGTGCCATGGAGGAGACGCAGCTGCCATCGGAGAATATCCCTGAAGCAGAGAGGGGAGGGAGTGCCCTGGCTTCTTCTTTCTTTCCACCCCTCAGTCTTCCACCAGCCAGAAGTCTGTTGACACAGGAGCCCAGGGAATGCAGCCTGGAGGGGTCAGCTCCCTCTGTGATACAAAGTAGAGCTGGGGATGGGTGAAAAATGGATTGAATATACATCATCCTAAGACCAGCTTGATACATTATGCTCCTTAACTCTTTTACCTCTACAAGGAAGGCACTATTATTATCTTTTACAAACAAAGGAACTGAGGTACAAAGAGGTTAAAAGCGTGCACCGCTAGCTAGCAATGGTAGCCCAATGGCCAACCCAGTTCTATATCCAGAGTATTCTAAGCATCACATGCCCTGGTTACTCAAGGGGCTTGTTTACTGAATACTTCTTAGGTAGAGTCTGGAGACGCAAATATGAATGAAAGCCTAGAATTAGAGCACTATTTAACTCAATGCTATTCATTTCAACCAATATTATAGAAAGCAGAAAAAACAACTGTTGATCCTCCACAATTATGAAAGCAGTTTGATTAACAGTACGTTCATAAACTGAGTCTTCATGCTATAATTAGAAATAATGCTGATTGTTTGTTCCATGTGAGAAAAACTGCCAGATAAGTAGCAGCAATTGCTGTGGAACATATTAATTTCTCAGTGAAAAAATCAGCATTTGCTTAGGGGAAGATATAAGAAAAACCATTTTATTTACTGCCTATAAAATGCAAGTTTCTGAGAATGAATAAGATTTAGGAAGGCCAGGCAAGCCCTTCTCTAAACCCTGGAAGTCTGATTTCCTTCTCTTTACAATAAAAAGGGTGGAAGAAAGAAGGCCAATGAAAAAAAGAACTAAGAGAAAAATAGGCAAACTCATTCTTTGAATTAGATAATCCTATATAATAAAGAGGTAATATGCAAATTGACCATCACACCCTTGCACAAGATGGCTGCCCCATGTACTCAAAAGATGGCCACCACAAGATGGCTGGCAGGAGAGGGCAGTTGGGGGCGACCAGGCCAGCAGGGGAGGACAGTTAGGGATGACCGGACTGTCAGGGGAGGGCAGTTGGGGGTGACCGGGCTAGCAGTGGAGCACTTAGGCGTCAATCAGGCTGGCAGGGGAGTGGTTAGGGGGGATCAGGCTGGCAGGCAGAAGCCATTAGGGGCAATCAGGCAGGCAGGCAGGTGAGGGGTTGGGAGCCAGCTGTCACGGATTGTGAGAGGGATCCCAGATTGGAAAGGGTGCAGGCTGGGCTGAGGGACACCCCCCACCCCAGTGCACAAATTTCATGCACCAGGCCTCTAGTATTTATAATTAAAAAGATAAGATAGAATGGAACTTTATAAGTACACTACTCACCATAACATGGAGTTTTCTAGAATGTAAAGTCATTCAGTGTGGTCCTAAAGTTAAAATAGATGCAAATATGTTGAAAGTCTGTTATGGCTATTGTTGTCCTGGTCCCAAGAACAGTTGGGGGCCCTTAATTCAATTAATATTAAGAGTACCCAAGTGTGACACTTCCTTGTGTTCCTTCTTCTTCACTACAGGTCTTCTGTCTTCCCTTGATGTTTAATAGAAAAGGTAGATAGAGAAGGAGCAGAAATCCAGTTTTCCTTTATAGGTCAGTGTCATGTAAAGAAGAAAAAAAAGTATATATAGCTTCTACATTTGCAAAAATGTATTGCCTTAACTGTTGCATTTTTACAGCTATCAATGAAAATGCCTTTTCATCTATATACTGCTTTTCTTTTAGGAATGTCACTATTGTTAAATATTCTATCAAAATTCTCTTCTGATTCTGATAGCTTTGCAAGTTGATTGAAAAGCATGAAATAAAAGAATTTAAATCTATGAGAGTTCATTATTGGTATATAAAAGTGTCACCGATTTCTGGGTGTTAATTTTGCATTCTGCTACATTGCCTAATTCATTTATTAAATCTAGTAGTTTTTTGGTGAAGTCTAGGGTTTTCTATGACCAATATCATGTTATCTGTGAATAATGAGAGTTTCTCATCCTCCTTTCCAATTTGGATGCATTTTATTTTTTCTTCTGGTCTGATCACTGTGGTTAGGACTTCTAGTAGTATCTATAATAATAAAAGCATAATATGCTAATTAGACAAGATTTCCTCCAGGACGTCCTTCCAGATGACCTTCTAGATGAAGCTGCAAAGGCCTACTCTTGCATGAATTCCATGCATTGGGCCTCTAGTGTTAAATAAAAATAAAAGTAGAATTCCTGTTCTTAGGGAAAATACTTTTAGTTTTTCCCCATTGAGTATGATGTTGGCTATAGGTTTGTCATATATGGCCTTTATTATGTTGAGGTATACTCCCTCTATTCCCACTTTGCTGAGAGTTTTTGTCAAAAATGGGTGTTGAATTTTGTCAAATGCTTTTTCTGCATCTATTGATGTGATCATATGATTTTTGTCTTGCAATCTGTTTATGTGCTGTATCACATTTATTGATTGCGAATATTGTGCCAGCCTTGCATCCCTGGAATAAAACCACTTGGTCATCATGTGTGATCCTTTCAATATATTGCTGAATCAATTTGCTAATATTTTATTGAAGATTTTAGCATCTATGTTTATCAGGGATATTGGCCTGTAATTCTCTTTCTTTGTAGTGTCTTTATCTAATTTTGAAATTAGGATAATGCTGGCTTCATAAAAAAAGAGCTTAGAATTATTCCTTTCTCTTAAATTTTTTGGAATAGTTTGAGGAGGATGTGTGTTAGTTTTTTTTTGAATATTTATTAAAATTCCCCTGTAAAACCATCTGGATCAGGGTTTTCGTTTGTTGGGAGATTTTTTAAATTATTGCTTCAATTGCATTAGTTGTTATCAGCTTATTCAAATTTTCTACTTGTTCCTGATTAAGTTACAGAAGATTATATTTTTCTAGGAATCTGTCCATTTGTCCAGGTTGTCCAGATTGTCCAGCTTCTTGGAATATAATTGCTCATTGTATTTTCTTACAAATGGTTGTATTCTGTGGTGTCAGTTGTCATGTCACCTATTTCATTTCTGATTTTATTTATTTGGGTCCTCTCTCTTTGTTTCTTGATGAGTCTAGCTAAGGTTCATCAATCTTGTTTATCTTTTTTAAAGAACCAGCTCTTGGTTTTTTTGATCTTTTGTATTTTTTATTTGTTTCTATGTCACTTATTAGTGCTTTGATCTTTATTATTTCCTTCCCTCTACCTACTTTTGAATTTTCTTGTTCTCTTTCTATTTCTTTAAGTTGTAGGGTTAGAAAGTGGTATTAGACATTTTTCTTGTTTCTTGAGGTAGGCCTGGAGTACTATGAACTTCCCTCTCAGGACTGCTTTCACTGTGTCCATAGATTTGGGGTTGTTGTGTGTTCATTTTCATTTGTTTTCAGGAAGTTTTTTATTTCTTCCTTGATCTGCTTGGTAACCCATTCATTGTTTAATAACATACTATTTAGCCTCCATGTGTTTGAATGTTTTGGGGTGTTTTTGTTGTGGTTGATTCTTAATTTCATGCCCTTGTGACCTGAAAAGAAGCTTGATATGATGTCAGTCTTCTTGGATTTTGCCAGACTTGTTTTGTGTCCTAACATGTTGTTTATCTTTGTGCGTGATCCATGTGCACTTGAGAAGATTATATATTCTGCAGCTTTGGGTTGAAATGTTCTATAAACGTCAACTAAATCCATCTGAGCCAGTGTGTTCTTGCGGTGGCCAGCAGGCTGGAGCAGGAGGACGGCCTTGGGCTCAGGGTGCCCCTGGCTCGGAGTGCAGCTCCGCACGCTCACTGAGGGCATAACAAGAGATAAAGAAGGCCACTTCATAATACTAAAGGGATCAATACAACACGAAGATATAACCCTGATAAATATATATGCACCCAACGCAGGAGCACCCAAATACATAAAAAACTCCTGGAAGATATCAAAGGAGAGATCGACAACAATACAATCATAGTAGGGGACTTTAATACACCACTG
>NW_006299245.1:1575449-1580506 GCF_000327345.1 Myotis davidii | reverse complement strand
AAACCATAAAGTGAGCAGAAGGAAGGAGATAATAAAGATTAGAGCAGAAATAAATGACATAGAGACCAAAAAAACAATACAGAAAATCAATGAAACCAAGAGCTGGTTCTTTGAAAGGATAAACAAGATTGATAAACCCCTAGCCAGACTCACCAAGAAGCAAAGAGAGAGGACCCAAATAAACAAAATCAGAAACGATAGAGGCAAAATAACAACAGACCCGACAGAAATACAAATGATTGTTAAAAAATACTTTGGACAGCTCTACTCCAACAAACTAGACAACCTGGAGGAATTGGACAAATTCCTAGAAAAATACAACATTCCAAAACTCAATCAGGAAGAATCTAAAAATCTCAACAACTAATAACTATGGAAGAAATTGAAGCAGTCATCAAAAAGCTTCCAGCAAACAAAAGCCCAGGACCAGACGGCTTCACGGGGGAGTTTTACCAGGTCCAGGCTCTATCCATTGAGCCAAACCAGCTAGGGCTGAGCATGTCTTTTTAAAAAGAAAGAAAGAAAAAGGAAAGATCCTAAAATTAGATAGTGGCAATTGTTAGATTGTACAACTCTGAGTATAATAAAAACCACTGAATTGTACATTTTATTTTGTTAATTAAATATTGTTCAGATTATTTAAAAAAAGATTCTTTCTTTGTCTTTAACTTTTGACATTTTAATTATGAGGTTTCTAGGTGTGGGTCTTTTTATGTCATCTTCACTGGGATTCTGTGTTTCCTGAACTTGAGTGGCATTTTCCTTCATCACGTTAAGGAAATGTTGCCATTATTTCTTCAAACAGGTTCTCTAGTCCTTGCTCAGATTCTTCTTCTAGAACCCCTACGATGCTATGTTGATATGTTTCATGTTGTCCCAAAGCTCTCTTAAACTCTTCTCCTGCTTTTTAATATTGTTCCCAATTGCTGCTCTGAATGAGTGTTGTTGTTTTTTTTGCCTTGTCTTCCAATTTGCTAATGTGGTCCTCTGCTTCTTCTAGTCTACTTTTGATTCCTTCCAGGGTATTTTTTATTTCAGCTATGCCATTCTTCATTTCCACTTGATTTTTATTCATGGTTTACACCTGTTTTTTTAAATACTGGTACAGTTTTCATTAAGTTTCATAGTGTTCTCATTAACTTGCTTACAATTCTCACTAAGTTATTTGAGCACCCTTATAATCATTACTTTGAATTCTTTATCTGACAAATTGTTTACCTTTGTTTTATTTAGTTCCTTTTCTGGAAATTTGCCCCTTTTCTTTCATTTGAGGTTGTTTCTTTGCCTCCCCATTTTTGCTGTCCCTTTGTATTTGTTTCTATGTATTAGATGAAACTATTATAACTGCCATTCTTTGTGGCGTTGTCTTATGTAGAAGGTGTTTTGTGGGACACCGTTAGTGCAATCTCTTAGTTCTCCTGAGCTGGGTACTCTAGGAATGCCCCTTGCTTGAGTTATTTTGGTTCTCCTGTTGAAAATGGATGGCGAATGTTATTGTCCTGTTCATTGATGGAATCGCCTCTCAGGCTGGCTGATTGTGAGACTCACCTCCAACCATGTCATGCAAGAGGTTGTGGAGGTGCTGACAAAACACAACAAAATACAACAAAACAAAACAAAAAAATGTACACAAGACCCTTACAACAACATCAAAAGCAATCATAAAATAAAAGAGAATTAGGGGAGAAAAAAGAATGCAAGCATGATAGAAAAAAAAGAAAAATATATGAGGAAAAATGGGGAGGGGGCAAGGAAAAGGAATATGAAGGGGCAGAGGTGTAATAAAATAAGAACAAAGAGTAGAGGAAGGGAAATGGTATAAAATAAAAGAGGAAGAAAAATTTTGAAAAGAAAAATAGAGAAGAAAGCAGACAGAAAATAAGAAAAGGAAGGAAGAGGAGAAAAAGAAAAAAATAGAATAGGAAAAGGGTGGGAAAAGTAGATATATGAAAAAAACAATAGAGACTAAAATAATAACAAATCAATAAAACAGATAGATAAACAATATAAAGAAAACAAGAACAAAAAGGGAAGGAAAAAGAAGTGAAGAGGTATTCATTTCAGCAGAGTTAGAACCTTCTGGCGAGACCCTCCTATGCAGTCCAGTGGGATAAGCTGGATACTATGAGTTTCTATCAACTCTCCCATGAGGGGGAAGCACCAAAGGGAGTTCCCTTTGGATACTGCTCTTCTGGTGGCTGTGGCTGATTGTCCTGTCTACCAATTCTGGGCTACCCAAGGGGTACTTAGGTGCTAACCACTGTCAGAAATTGTTCTCCTCTGGCTTTTGGCAACCTGTTTGTGGGTCCAAGCGATCCACAGTTTGTGTCTGTCTCCACAGGACTTGGCTGCGCACGGGAGAGGGCAAGCTGAACTCCAAGGCCACTTGGTTAGCAGCACAGGGCCCAGTGCTGGTTCAGCAAACTTCCCCAGGATCCCCAGGCTCTGCCTCACCCACCTTCACTGCCAGCCAGCTGTCAAGCTTACTCACTCAAAAGTCTGTTTCTGAAAGGGCTGTAGGCAGAAGTGGTAGTGTACACCTCTGTATCTCCCATGTAGGGGGAGTGCTGTTCAGATTTTAGGGAAGATGGCAGGTGTGTTTCTCTGTCCCAGAACTACTCCTCTGAGAGTGTCCCAGAATATTACTTTGCCCTCAGCTGGCCGAGACCCTCCTATGCAGTCCAGTGGGATAAGCTGGATACTATGAGTTTCTATCAACTCTCCCATGAGGGGGAAGCACCAGTAAGGTTCCCTGGATAGTGGAGTGGATGGCCCCATCCCAAATCCAATCACTGATGCTCCCTGAGACTGTTCAAACCAGCAGGCTTGGCCCCTGCTGCTGTCTCTTCTGGAAAGGCCGAGATGTAGGGAGTGGCAGGCAGGACTCCTGAGGGTGTGGCAGGCTGTATCACCTAGGGCTGGGTTTTTTCCTTTTCCTGAGCTGTGGCTTCTGGAAGTAGTTAGCACCTCTCAGGAAAAATGGCTGCTTCAGTTTGGGGGTATAGCCAAATGCCGGTCTCCCGGCTGGCTCTTGTCCACATCTCCCCCCAATGCTTCCCACCCAGCCTCTCTTTAGGCACCTCGAGTCTGTACCTCCCTCCCTCCACCAAAGCCTCAGTAAGTAGCTGCTAACAAAAATTCTGGGCTCTGTTTTTGTTTGTTTGTTTGTTTGTTGTGTGTGTGTGTGTGTGTGTGTGTGTGTGTGTGTGTTTAAAGAGGATAAAAAGAAAAAGAAAAAACTGAGGTTTCCTTCTCTCTGACCAGCTCTTGTCTACCGGCTCTGATCTCTGGGGCAGCCAGAAGCCCTGCCCCTTTCACGGGTGGATGTTACATGGGCCATTGGTCTCGGCTCTGGTGCTCCAGACTGTGGAGCCCAACCTGGGTTCTGGGCTTCAATTTTCTCAGGGAAATAACCCTCTGTCATGGGGTGACCCACGGAGACGACCATCAGATCAAAATTTAGGAGCCTTTAGTAAGCTGGCCAGCGACTACAGTTACAGCACCCTGCCAAAGCAAGGGCTGAACTACAGTGCCAACTATAGGAGTTACATTTTATTATTAAATTCTGTGCAGGCCCAGAGAAAAATGTGTCTTTCAAATTCTGGGCCCCAATACGGAGGAAACTCTTTATTTATACTTTTTCTAGTCCTTTGTCTCCCAAATTTGGAATGAGACTTCCGGGCCTTCTGAGAAAGAAGGCCTGTGTGCTGGGAAGGGGCCATGAGACCATATCTCAAGGCCTGGCCTGATGTCAGTACCTTCCTATCTATGTGTTCTAGGACAGCGTGCCCCGCCTGGCCGAAGCGCCAGATATGCAGCCCAGCACACCTCCATAGCTGAGAGCTCCCTCCTCACTCTCAGCCTCGGGGAAGCTGGGTCAGCCCCTCTCAGAGCCACGCCTACCTGTCTCCAGGTGTTCTCTGTCCTTCTGTGATACACTAGCAAGCCTCCTGCACAGCTGCTGCTGAGTTGGTAATTCCGGGTGAATGTTCCCCAGTTTAGTTTTCTTTCCGGTCTGGCCCTGGGAGAAGGTGCAAGAAAGGTCTGCCTATTTCTGCCTATTCGGCCACCATCTTTTCTCTGAACTCTGTCTTAAGAGCAGCTCTGCTTGTGGAGTGACAAGGTAATTCACAGCTGGGATAGTCACTTCCCCTATCCCATGGTCGGCAAACATGCGGCTCTTTGGCCCCTTGAGGGTGGCTCTTCCTAAGCCTTAGGAGTACCCTAATGAAGTTAATAACAATGTACCTACCTATATAGTTTAAGTTTAAAAAATTTGGCTCTCAAAAGAAATTTCAATCCTTGTCCTGTTGATATTTGGCTCTGTTGACTAATGAGCTTGCCGACCACTGCCCTATACTAAAAAGGCCACCATTTCGGGCAGGGTCCTGAGCATGGGAGCTTCTGTCCTCTGGAGTTTGGGGTGTGTCACTCTCCTGTCACATGGATACCTCTTCTTCACTAACCTGGAAGCTCCATGAACCCAGTCCTTTTAGGGTTTTTATGGAGGCTTCATTACAGAGGCATGGCTGATTAAGTCACTGGTCGGCCCATTTTTTAATTGGGTTGTTTGTCTTCCTTTTGTTGAGTTGTATGAGTACATTATATATTTTGGAAAGTGACCCCTTACCAGATGTATCATTAGCAAATATTTTCTCCTATACAGTGGGTTCCTCCATTTACTATTGTAACAACAACAACAACAAAGATATTTAGGGCCCCGGCTGGTTTGGCTCAGTGGATAGAGCGTCGGCCTGCAGACTGAAAGGTTCCAGGTTCAATTACGGTCAAGGGTATGTACCTTGGCACATCCCCAGTAGGAGGTGTGCAGGAGGCAGCTGATTGATGTTTCTCTCTCATCAATGTTTCTAACTCTCTATCCCTCTCCCTTCCTCTCTGTAAAAAATCACTAAAATATATTTTTTTAAAAAGATATTTAGGAATAAACTTAACTAAGGAGGTAAAAGACCTATACTTGGAAAACTTTAGAATACTCAAAAAAGAGATAACTTGGCCACAGTAGCTCAGTGATTGAGAATCGACCTATGAACCAGGAA
>NW_006299245.1:1568538-1575362 GCF_000327345.1 Myotis davidii | reverse complement strand
AGTGTTTCTGCCAGCATTTCTCTCCCCGTTGGAGTGTGCAGGAGGCAGCCAATCAATGATTCTCTCTCATTATTGATGTTTCTATTCTCTTTTTCCCTTCCTCTCTGAAGTCAATAAAAATAAACAAATAAAAAAAATTTTTTTAAAAAAGGAAAGGAAAAAGAGATAGAAGAAGGTATAGACAAATGGAAGAATATACCATATTTATAGATTGAAAGAATTAATATAATTAATTCATTAAAATGTCCATACTACCCAAAGCAATCTGTAGATTTAGTGCAATTCCTACCAAAATACCAATGGTATATATCACAGATCTAGAAAAAATACTGCAAAAATTTATATGGAACCAAAAAAGACCATGAATAGCTGCAGCAATCTTGAGAAAGAAGAACAAAATTGATGGGATCACAGTACTGGATATCAAGCTCAACTACAAAGCCACTGGAATCAAAACAGCCTGGTGCAGGCATATAGTTCAATGGAATAGAACAGGGAGCCCAGAAATCAAACCAATCAATTGCACTCAATATTTGACAATGGAGGCAAGAGCATATAATGGAATAAAGACAGTCTCTTCAATAAAATGGTGTTGGGATAATTGAACAGGTACATGCAAAAAAATGAGGCTAGACCACCAACTTACACCATACACAAGAATAAACTGAAAATGGATAAAAGACTTAAATATAAGTTGTGAAACCATGAAAGTCCTAAAAAACATAGGCAGCAAAATATCAAACATCTCACATAGCAGAATTTTTACTGATACAACGCAAGAGAAACAGGAAAAAATAAACAGATGGGACCTCATCAAAATAAAAAGTTTCTGCACAGAAAAATAAGTCAGCATCAAAATGAAAAGAGAGCCATTGTATGGAAGAACTGGATAGTTTTTGATTGAGTAAAAATGAGGAAAGTCAGAAACCTTGTTTGAAGCCCTAGATTTATCAAAACTGGGATTTGGGGGGGGGGCAATTTATTTGACCTTTCTGACCTTAATTTCCTCATTCAAAAAAATAAGAATGGTAATAACTATAACCCATGGTTGTAAAGAGAATTAAATATGATCATATCTGTGAAAATATTTATAAAGTGAATTGAAAGACACTAGAAAGTTGGTGTTTAGTTATTATTGTTGGATTCTATAAGGCACAGAAATCAGGATGCTCTTTGGGTTAATGATAAATTTTAGATGTCTTATAAGTTGGAGAGCCAAACATGGTGATGTTAGTCACTAGTTAGCTTCTTCCCCACCACTGCCCCCATTATTCCCTCCGCTCTGGGGCATTTACAATTCCCAAGAAGTCCATTTAAAAGAGACAGTGAATATCTAAAGGTACAAGTCCATGCTCTGGAATAACAATACTAATTCAAGTACAAATAAAATGGTCCTATTCCCACAGATTTTTTTATAGAATTCTTTTTTAATATCTCCAGATAAACTGATATCTTAGACATTAGATAAATCTCAAGATGGTTTGTTTTCTGGTAACCTGCCTCAAAAATTTTAAATGTTGCAATTCTTGTCATCTATTATTTCAGCCATGTACAATTCCAGGATTAAGTAACTAAACATTATTTTGTCTTTATTCTTTGTAAATTTTTTTAAAGAATACAGATACAACAAAGCATAATTTTCCAGAAACAGCTTTTAAAAGTAGAAATATAAAAAGCATCTAGTAACAACTTTCTCTTTTTATAACTTTCTCTTTTTTACTTATCCTGTGGTACAGAGAGGGGCTTCAGAGAGTCCACACTCTTCCCTAAATTATATAAAATTGTTGTATGCGCATGCATCTTTCTTGGGAAAGGGCCCTTCCTCTTCGGTGTGATCCATGACTCCATCAAAGGTGAATAATGACTACTCCGTATGGCTCCTGACCAAAAGCCAGTCACAATGGGTGTTTGTGAACTTAAGACTTATTTTTGAGTTTTCTTTTTTCTAACACAAGGCTGCAGGCCTTTTCTTCAGTAATTGTAGTATTTGTTTGCTGCCTTAGTAACAGCAAAAAGCCAATGACTAGCACATCACACACTGATGAAAGGTAAGTGCAAATGGATGAGTCCTGAATGTCACCTTTTGATCTTCCAGCTTGCTGGGGTACCACTCTAGTTTTTTGTTTTTGCGGGTGATTTTTTTTTTGGAGGGGGGTGCAGGACAAGTTAGAAGTTTCTTTTGAACAGCTTTATTTTTTCATTTTTATTGGACACGAAATTACATTGTGTTCAGCAAGGAACACATTATTCTATCATAGCTGCATTGAAAGAGAAGCATTTTCAAAATGAATATGACATAGAGAAGAGATATAATCCCTGAAAGAACTTTGGCTCAGTAAGGTAAACAGAAAAAAATTGTTCTGGAGAGATTTATGGGGAACAATGACCTTGGTCATACCAGACTTTTTATTTGAGAAAGAGCAAAATCCTTTCTATAAGTATTGATATTCATTTTTGTGTTTGAATCAGACATTATATTAAGAGAGGCACAAAAGCATTGTGAGGCCTCTGAACACACAGAAGAAATATACACTTCTTTCTGGCCACCCTCTGAGTTATTCTCTGTGTGTAAATTAGCCCCATCTACAGTACAATTAACTATTTTAGATGAAAAAATCCTTAGATATATAGAGGTAGTACACCTGAACAGCATCCTACATGAGCAGCCTACTTTTCCAGTAAGATCAGCATCACTATGCTATAAATACAATGGTGACTGATGCTTAACTTTGAGCACATATTTACTGCCCATGTTCTGTTTTCTTTATGCCTGAAGGGCAAGCAACACGGTCAATTAAACACGATCAACCGAAGTCAAACAAATCTCCTCTGGTCCAAAAAAACTCTGACGTGAACTTCTGACTAAAAGCACCTCTTAACTTCAGACTCAAGAGGTTCTCTCAACTACTCAACAATGTGAGAAAATTATGTGGGGAGCTATACACAACCCTTTGAAATTCCAGGAAGTAGAAGACAAACAATGAAGAAATGAAGAGTAGTAAGGGAAGGAGAAAAAGAATACTTGCTCAATTAAACGGGATCACTTTAAACACAAACAAGTCAAGCAGACTGCTAGGGTGTAATCTGAGTTGCACTACAAAGCCTTTCCTATTAATTCTCCTCCAACCCCCACCTACCTTTAATACAAATTCAGGTTCACAGTTCCTTCCTGGAAACCCATGGGGCCAGCTGGAATTCGGAATTCAGAATATTTTTAATTTCAGAAAGTTAATAGAGTGCAAATATCTTATATTATGTAATACTTCATAGTGGGGTCTTGGGTAGCACTCTGTTATCAAATACATTAATATTCTGCTGCAAAATGTATGAATATTCATACATGTGAAAGAAAAAACTATAAATAGCCATATCAATTCATGCCAAGTTTGTAACCAATTAAGTCAATCAGCTTTTCTCACCAAATTATTTTCTCAAGGTGGAATATTGCTACATTATTCATCCCCAGCAGTCTTTCCCACCTCTTTTATCTATGTCTTCCCACAAAAATCACTAATTGCTTGAGTGGTCTCAGGTTCTACAGATTTGTTTTTAATACTTGAATTACATTTTTAATACTTGAAAAAAAGTTCCATATAACGTAGAGTGGGAAAACCCCTGTTCTGCCACCCTGCCATGTTTCCAAGCCTTCTCAGATCTGTCCTTTATGCTGTGTTCCCATCACACCTGGCTCTTAATGTCTGTTTTATTTTCTCTGCCTTATGTGGCCCAACTATGTAATGCAGTCCCTATGCCTTTGAGTGTCCAATGCAACCAAAGCAAAGTGGGGTTAGAGAGGAGGAGACAGATACAGCAAATGTCAAGGCTGTAGGCAAGCATGTCAAACTCGCGGCCCGCAGGCTATATGCCTCGTTTATTTGGCCCGTATTAGCCTGTGAGTTTGACATGCTTACTGTAGAGTGAATGAGACATGGCTTTACGAGGCCGCCAGAAATGAGGGAAAGAAGTTACATTCCTGGGTTGGGTGAATATTTAGGAAATAGTATTTCCTGCCAATACAGATATAAAGAAGTGAAAATATCTTATATGCAATAACAAAATTTTACTGAAGATATAAGGGTAATGGAGAGGGGGTTATATATTGGCAAAACACAGAAAATAAATGAAATTTTTAAATTTACGAACTCTCATCCATTGCCACCATGCCGATCTTTAACTACCTGTCTCTTCACGGAACTCCAGACCCTGGCCATGTAGTGGAGGTTCCTCCCCCTACATCTGTGCTGCCCGATACAGTAACCACTAGCCACATGTAGCCACTGAACTCCTGAAATTGCCTAGCCCAAATTAGAACATATGTCAATGTAAAATATATTACTAAAATTTATTTCACCTGTTTCCTTTTTTAGCCTAATTACTAGAAAATTTAAATTTATAGGTATGACTTGCATTATGTTTATGTTGGAAAGTGCTGACCTAAGTCTTTCTCATATCTTCCTCTCTCTCCAGAGTCTGCCTTCCCCTCTCCCGGTCTTTTTCAGAAACTCACAAGTTCTCCCACTCATTTACTAAGCAAGCAATACCACTCCTTCTTGATCTCAGTCTATCCAATTTTGGCCAAGCCCAACTGAGAATGAGAGAGAAGAAGATGAGGAGGAAGTGTGGGGATAGTTTCCTGTTTTGTCCTCAGAGTGGCTAATCGGGTACTTTCTTAAACATAGCCTGTTCGTATTTAAAGCTGAATTCTGCTGTTGACCTTAAAATAGAAAAAAATATTATTTTGACTACAACCATAAATAAAAAAACATATTTATTAGTCACCAACTTTAAAGGCTATATGAAGAATATGAGCAACTTGAAATTCTTGACTTTATGTCCCTTTGTTGACAAAAACAATCTTGAATGGTGGCTGATTCTTTAGTTTGAGTCTCAAAGATCTCAGGAGCAAGACTGGGAAGGAAAGCAAAAAGAGGTTGACACTCTTTAGGGAGATTTCATCCATGACAAGGCAAGGCCTGATGAAACAAGTCTCCCTGCTATTAGAGAATACCTCTCTCTTCACTCCGTGAATATGCATTGAGCTCCTACTAGGGTTGAGCAGTGTGAGTGCTGAGCAGTAGGTGCTCATAACCCCCAAGTTCTCTGGAGGCAGTATCTCCCATGGACACCAAGTGCCAGTACGTAAGTGCCTTATTTCCCTGAACATGTCACCTTCTGTTGATGTAGCTTGATAATTTAAAAATGAGTCATTAATATTCACCTTTCCATTAGAGGAGAAAAATAAAGACAAGATACTATAAATGTTAAGTTAGTCTAAAAGACTAATTAGTCTAAAAGAAACAAGAAAGGTCATTCTACATCCTACTTTTTATTTCTATAGCTAATGAAAGATATCTTGCCTTTTTTTCCTTGAAATCATCACCCAACTTTATACAATTTAAAAACTCAGGGAATGTGACAGAATATAATTAGCTATGCCTTCCTTTAAAAAAAAAAAGGTTTCATTGATGTTTCTGACTCTCTATCCCTCTCCCTTCCTCTCTGTAAAAAATCAGTGAAATATATTTTTTTAAAAAGGGGAAAAAATTAATTAATTAATTAATTAATTTTTAAAAAGGTTGAAAATAAAAAGATCATCAGTTCCAATAACACATTTTCAAGAGCTATAAAAATATCACTGGTATTTATGACTCTTGTGGAACAAGTTACTTTTTATTAACAATTATCAGGACAATTCAGTTTTGTACACTATTTTTCTGAAGTTATATTTAGTAAGTTAAGTAAACTTGAAGAAGTTATTCTATGTATGTTTATTGCATAAATGTGAAGGAAAAATCATCCAATTACTAAAATCATATAAATTCATAGAGATACCAGTTCTTCTCTCCTATTTAGCTGGAATTTCACATCATTTAGATACTTTAAAACCTCAAATTCACATTTAATAAATAATAAAGATAATAGCTGACACCATTTATTTACTTTAAGCTAGACACCATTCTAAGCACTTGACATATACTGACTTATTCAATCCTTACAACAACATTCAGAGGTAAATATAGTTATTATCCACATATTACAAATAAGGAAGCTGAAGCACAGAGAGATTAAGGAACTTGTCCAAGTTCATAAAGCTGTTAGTGGCAGAGCCTGGGTAATCCCAACCCAGTTAGCAGGACTCCAGGGTCCTCACTTTTTTAAAAATCTTCATTGCTTAAAGTATTATATATGTCCCCCTCTTTTCCCCATTGACCCCTTCTAGCCTGCCCTAGCCCCTGCCCCAGGCCTTCACCACACTATTGTCTGTGTTCCTAGGTTATGCATGTATGCACACAAGTTCTTTGGTTAATCCTCACTTTTCAACATTGTGCTCTACTTTCTAATAAAATAACGATATAATAATATTTGACATTTGATGTAGTTATTTGTTGAATTAATGATGATAAGACTGCCTGAAATGCATATTCTAACAAAACTGATCACGAGTAAATAAAGCAGACATCAAAACCAATCTGCCTCAAAACTAAACTCAAGGTACAGTCACACAAAATGATCCACATATGCCAGTAATTTACCTTTGGTAAAGGTAAAAAAACAACTCAAAAAAATGTGATGGACATGTGACACAAAGACCAGTCTGGGGTAGCATGAAGGAGATGAGTGTACAGTCCATACGAGAAATAATGGAGACCAGATGTAGAGGGAGTGGAGAAGAGGGAGCAGGTGAGGTAGATGGAACCTGAGTGGGTGTGGCTTGGTTACTGATTGGATGTAACAAGAGAAGGCAACAGTATTTGGGATTGTTGCTCAGGGATCTGGCTTGAATGATGGTAAGAGAATGATGCCTGCCAATTTTGCATTGGGGG
>NW_006299245.1:1557442-1568517 GCF_000327345.1 Myotis davidii | reverse complement strand
ATGGCGGGTTTGAGGGTTAGAGAGTGAATTCTGCTTGGGAAATATTTAGCTCTGTGAGTGGAACAGCAGACGAACATGTCCTGGAAGTGTTTGGGAGGATGGGTCTGAAGCTCAGGAGAGAGGTCTAAGTTGAAGATAGACCATCAGCATGCATATTATAGCTTAAGCTGCAGGCACACTGCACCTAGGCAGTGTTTCTAAAGGCAACCTTTCTAAAGTGATTACAGTTAATTCTTTTGATATTCATTAAGTGCTTATGCCTACTATACCTATGGCACTGTGGTAAGTGCTGTGGGAATTCAAAAATGCCTTTAAGTATATTTTCATTTTGCAGTCCCTCAAAGAACTTGCAATTGAGCAGAGTAAGAAGACTAACTCAAAATCAAAGCATAATATGACAAGAACCATAATAGAAACACAAAACCTTTCAGTGGCTCAAATAAAGCATCTTAGTTGGGAGGATCAGGGAATAGTTAAGAAGGGGAGTGGCATTTGACCAAGGTAGGAGAAAACATCATGAGGAGGATGCAGCAGTGGCAGGGAGGGAGGAGGAACCTCTATGTTAGTCAAGACTCCATTGAACAATCCCTTAAACAGAAAGGGGCTGCTCTAATTCCCAGGCATTAAAAGGTTTACAGAGTAAATGGGTGAACTAAATAAATAAACTCTGGGCAAGGTGTCTGAGAACAACTCCCAAGTTCCCACCGCAGGAATGGGCTTCCAGGACAGCTGCCTCACCTGCCAGGCCAGGCCCAGTGCCACCCCCACAGCAGCCTGTACCAGCAAAATGGATTCCCCTTGTTCTTCCTCTCTTGACTGCATGATCCAGGTTGATAGGCAAGTCTCATGTGAGTTCATCTGGCTGGCCAGACCTAAATCCCACCGGGCACCCTCGCTATACTATAAGAGAGTCTGGGAGATGTGGTTTTTAGTCTTTCTAGTCATGGAAAGGAAACTGTCTAAAAGGAAACTGGGAAAGGTGACGAAGACAGCCTATGTATCTGCCACATTGGACAGGTGCAGACACTTATGACTAGGCTATGAACCCACCACCTACATATCAATTCATTTACTCATTTACCAAAAAAACCACCAGATTGGTGTTAATGATGTGTCAATAATCAATATTAATTTTACACTTCTACCTTCACCTAACTTTTATTTTCTGAAAACATATCAATCCACTATTCAATTATAGCCTGTTATTGCACTCTGGCCTTTTTTAAAATCTAAAATATGACTTTATATCTTCTTGACATTTGTTTTATTATTTGAAAATGCTAATTTAGCCATTGGAGTTCTTTGGCTACTAAAGTAGTTGATGTTCTTATCTTGTGTCTGGTAGCAAAAGCTCTCATAGGCAGTCTTTGAAATGCAGATGAAAATATTCCTCCCTATCCCCATTCCTAGTCATCTGAAGAACATAAGTGTTCATATTTATTTAATAATTATCATCATTTAATAATGGTAATAATGGGAAGAAAGAGGAAGATGAGAAAAAAAACACTAACAATTATGTAGTGCTTGTCATGTACCAAACTGCACTACACACAACTTATTTTATTTTATTTTGGTAATAACTTTATTAGAGAGTCTATAATAATCACTATTACAAATGAGAAAACTAAGAATATGAAAGAATAAGAAAATAATCTTATCAACTAATTAGCAGGGGGGTTTTTGGTTTGTTTTTTAAATATGTTTTTATTGATTTCAGAAAGGAAGGGAGAGGGAGAGAGAGAGAGAGATAGAAGTATCAATGATGAGATAGAATCATTGATTGGCTGCTTCCAACATGCCACACACTGAGGATCAAGCCAACAACCTGGGTATGTGCCCTGACCAGGAATTAAACCATGATCTCCTGGTTTATAGGTTGATGCTTAACCACTAAGCCATGCCAGCCAGGCCCAAGTAGCAGTTTTAACCAAGCATAATTATACTTCGAAGCCCTTCTTTATAACGTAAAGGAGTCCTTGCCCAAAGGCAAGATTCAGTAAGAATCTCCTATACCCCATATTTTTGATTCACAACAAGCTCCTTCACATCTATATAGTTGAGTGTGTGGTTGTCTAGAAAAGTGATGTCTAACTTAACTCTACCCTCTTTAAGAAGAAAATCCTAACTCTAAAATGGTTAATAAACCATAATACTCCACTGTATTATGTCAGCATGGTATATTAGAACATGTGGAACTCTTTTTCATTGAGCCTATTATCTTAGCCTCTCAATCTAAAAGGTGAAAGCCATTAAAATGATACAATTTTTCATTCAGGCAACATCCATTTGTTGCATTCATCCAGGCAACAAATACATCATCATGTGCCAAGCACAAAGAACACAAACACAGATTAGAGCTCCATTTTTTTTTATCAACGTGAAACAGGTCTCATTCCAGACCCTTAATTTAATGGGAAAGTCTGCAGTCATCTCAGCAGCACCCTGAGGTAAAGGATGCTCCTTAGGCCTGGATCTCCAGGATTAACCTGGCATCACATCATGACATTGACATTACTAAAGAGAAACATGAGACAAGAGTGTCAGCCACAGAGTCCCAGTTTGAGGTTAATTTGTAATGTGGCTTTAAATAAGTCATTTAACTTCTTCCCCATTTGCTTCCTCATCTGTAAAATCAGGATTAAAATGAATTCTCAGAACTTGGTCAACATTAATTAGTGTTTTGAAAGCATATTAAAGTCTGAGCACTGAGTAGAATAATGTTAAAACATCCAAATCAGTGTCCTGGTGTGTCCTAAGTCAAATGTCTAATTTGGCAAAAGATTTTGGTCAATTCCATTTCTCACAAGTTCATCAAAATCCTGTCTAGGCAGGTTAAAGTGATCCATTTGAAAGACCACATCAATGCCTTTCATTGTGTAAACACAAGAATAAGTATTCACATTGATTGTACCCAAAGCATATAGAACTAGATGATAATTGAATTTTCAGTGACATTTTTTCTTTGCTGCCTAGAATTTCCTTTATAACATGAAATTATAGTAACCATTGGCATTTCATTACAAATACCACACAGAGCTTTTAGACAGCTATAGTTGACTTCAGAATATAAAAGTTGAAAGATTACATATTTTCTGCTGATTACATTTTAAACAATCCTGTCTTCTTAACCCTAAAGGAAAGAGCCTTCCTAAAACCACCAATACATGGACTTTTTTTCCCTGTGAGTGGGAGCATTCATCCAGGCAACAAATACTCATTTAACATCATCATGTGCCAAACACAATATTCCTGGTATTAAAAGTATAATAGTAAACCAAAAAAATCAATATCTCTATCCTTATGAAGCTTACATCCTAGTGGAATGGGATCAAAGGCAGAAAAATAAGAAATTAACATAAACAAAGCACTTACTAGCAGTATGTCAATACTGATTAAATGCTGTTTAAAAAAATAAAACAGGAGAAAATTACAGAGAAGGATGAGCTACGTGGAAGGGTTGGAGTAGGGTGAAGATAGCAGTTGTAAACAACGGGGTTAGAAAAGGCCTCCCTGGGAGAGGGCAGGTTTGAAAAAGATCCATAGCCTTGTTTGTGTGTGACCATCCGGAGAAAACACATTCCAGCCCGAGGCATCTGGAATATTTGAACACCAGCAAAAAAAGCTGGGATAGAAGGAGCAGAGAGAATTAGGAACAGATTAGTAGAAGAGGTCAAAAATTATATCATAAAGAATATCTCATGTGGTCAAAAAGGTATCATACTCTACTGTATGCGGAGAAAAATTGTATGAGGACAGCCCTAGCCGGTTTGGCTCAGTGGATAGAGCGTCAGCCTGTGGACTGAAGGGTCCCAGGTTCGATTCTGGCCAAGGGCACATGTTCCAGGTTGTGGGCTCGATCCCCAGTGGGGAGCGTGCAGGAGGCGGCCGATCAGTGATTCGCTCTCATCATTCATGTTTCTATCTCTCCTTTTCTCTCTGAAATCAATAAAGAAATATATTTTTAAAAAGTTGTATGAGGACAAAGGTGGTGGCAGGGAAACCTAGTAAGAGTCTATTACACTAGTCCAGGTAAAGGGGAGGGTGGCTGAAGGTGATTGGACTCTCAATGTATTTAAAGAGCAAAGCTAAAAGAATTTCCTCCCCACCAAAATCTGATACAGAATGTGAAAGGAAAAAGTTCAAGGACCGTGTTAAAATTTTTAGACTGAGCATCCAGAATAGAATTGCCATCAACAGAGAGGGAAAAGACTTTAAGAAAACTGGTTTGGGAAAAAGCAGAAGTTTTTCCTTAGGCGGGTTTAATTTGAAATTGCTATTAAACATCCCGTTGAGACAGAGTAGAGACATTGGTTATACAAGATTGAAATTCAAGGAAGAAATCCAAGTTAAAGAACCAAATTCAAGTCTCAATATATACAAAGAGAATGTTTAAAGCCTAGAGTAGTGGTTCTCAACCTTCTGGCCCTTTAAATACAGTTCCTCATGTTGTGACCCAACCATAAAATTATTTTCGTTGCTACTTCATAACTGTAATGTTGCTACTGTTATGAATCATAATGTAAATATCTGATATGCAGGATGGTCTTAGGCGACCCCTGTGAAAGGATCGGTCGACCGCCAAAGGGGTCGTGACCCACAGGTTGAGAACTGCTGACCTAGAGGCTCTATGAGATTGCATGACAGTGAAAATAACAAAAAAGTAGACAAGATAATTCAGAACAATTCTTTTGCTAAAAAGTAAATGCTTACCTAAATATATAAATACTCACAACTTCAGAAAAGCATCAAAGATCATTCAGCTGAAAATAATCTACTTAGTCCAGAAAATCTCAAACCTGACACTGAATTACGGTGATACTAGATTACTACTGCTCCCAGGAACTTGGTAAAAATGATCAGAGTTCTTTATTGAGGAGTATAATATATACAGGCCTCAAATTATTTTTACAGTCATTTTTAAATGTAATTTGTGACACACAAAGATAACAAGACACATAAAGAGATCTGGCAGAAGCAACAGACATAGTAAGAGATCCACAGGGGCTCTAGATGTTGGGATTTTCAAAATTAGAGTTTATTTGTGAAAAGCAGACAAATGGAAACTATAAAGAGACATCATAACAAATTTGAAAAGAACTAAAAATATAATTACCCAAATTAAGAAATGATGAAAGAACTTAAAAGTGAATTATATCTGGCTAAGAGAGAAATAGTGAACTGGAAAATTTTGAAAAAAATAATATAGAAATCAAAATCAAAGCATATGGTGAGAAAGTTCAAGCATACTGTGAAGTCTCACATATATAATTGGATTTCCAAAAAAAGGAGACAGAAGCAATATTTGAAGAGATAACTAATAGTTTCCTAAAGCTAATGAAACATATTGATCCATAGATTCAAGAAGACCAGTAATTACTAAGCAGAACAAACAAAAATAAAGAGACTATTTTCACTGAGTAAACCCTAGAGAACTTCAATATTTAGAAGTTGGAGATATCAAGCGATGAATGGATAAAGAAGATGTCATTTATATATACAATACAACATTATTCAGCCATGAGAAAGAAGGAAATCCTAACATTTGCAACAACATGGATGGACCTTGAGAGTATTATTCTTAGTGAGATAAGCCAGACAGAGAAAGACAAACATTGTATGATATCACATATGTGGAATCTAAAAGAGCTAAACTCGTTGAAACAGAAAGCAGAATGGTGGTTACTAGGGGTTGTGGAGAGAGGAAATCGGGAAGATGTTTTTATAAAGTCTACTAGAGACCCAGTGCACAAAATTCGTGCATGGGTGGGGTCCCTAGGCCTGGCCAGTGATCAGCGCTGGGCTGGAGAGGAGGTGACAGTTGCTGGGCCAGGCTTGGAAGGAAAAGATGCCAGTGACGCCATCATCAGTGCCCCACCACCACGCGGTTCCCCATCTCCCCCTCTCCTCCTTCCCTCACTGTCATGCCACCACCGTGGCAGGCAGGCGGTGGGCCAATCAGGGCATGCTGGCCGGGGGGAGGGACAGAGCACAGAAAGTTAGCTGCCAGCCCCAAGGAGGGAGTCGGCCCTTGGCCCCCCTTGGAAAGGGGCCATGTCTGCCACCACCCACACCCAGTTCCCCATCCCAGCCTGAGGCCTAGCCCCGATCAGGCGATTGGGGCCTGCCAGCTGGGGAGAGGGACCCTGGAAGTTAGCCAGCCCGGGGGGAGGGAATGCAGGAGGGTTAGCCTGCCAGGGGAGGTTGGCTGTGGGAGTGCACTGACCACCAGGGGGAAGCTCTTGCATTGAGGATCTGCCCCCTGGTGATCAGTGTACGTCATAGCGACCAGTTGTTTCGGTTGTTCTGGTCATTCTGGCCACTTAGGCTTTTATATATATAGATATATAGAGATAGGAAAATGAGAGTTCATCTGCTGAGAGATGGTAGCAAGTCTCTAAAGAAGGTGGCATTTGAGATGAACATTGAAATGTGTATAGAATTTCAATAAATGGAGATAGATTACTTATCTGAACTTTATTTGGAATATAATACAAAACCATTAAATATTTTAGAGCAGGAAGATTGAGTAATCTGATGTGGTACATAAAATGAGTTGAAAGGAAAGGAAACTAAAGGTTGGAAGACTTCTCAGGGGTCTATAGCAATAGTCCAGGTCAGGGGTCCTCAAACTTTCTAAACAGGGGGCCAGTTCACTGTCCCACAGACCATTGGAGGGCCGGACTATAGTTTAAAAAAAAAACTATGAACAAATTCCTATGCACACTGCACATACCTTATTTTGAAGTAAAAAAACAAAATGGGAACAAATACAATATTTGTATTTGCATGTGGCCCACGGGCCGTAGTTTGAGGACCCCTGGTCCAGGTGAATAATGAAAGAAATAGGATGACTTCGTGAAGTATGTATATGATTGTCTAACTTTTCTATGTATACCTGAAACTAATACAAAATAATATTGAATGCAAATTGTAATTGAGAAAAATATAAATAAATAATAAGAAGAAAAGAAGAAATAAGATAGTAGCATTGAGAACAGATGGGAAAGAAAAACTGGAAACCTGATTGCATCAGTCAGCTATTGCTGTAAGAATGCTTTTTAACAAATAACATTGAAATTCAGTAGCTCTAAAAAACAATATTTTTTCTTGATCTGTGCCTTGTCTAGAGGTTGGCTGATATAGTCTGGCCTTGACTGGATTTGAGTCCACGCTGTAGGTTGGATCCAAAGCTGTTCCAAGTGTCTTTCATCTTCTTTGGATTAAGAGGATGTGAAGAAATGGCAAAAATGCAAAATACTTTATATTGAGTAACAAGAAAACAAGGAAAGAAAAAAATAATAAACCAGTTGAAATGATTAGGCTGTAAGAGAGACCAGAGACAGATGATCACAAATGCTGTGAAGCTACATTAATTTTCAAGTATATTCCATGTATAAGCATCCCTAAAAGTATCACAAAATTAATAATTTAAAAATTCAGGAGAGATATAGTGATATTTCATTGATTTAGAAAACAGTATTTAATTATTTATTGAATAAACATTGATTAATCACTTTCTATATATCAGGTGCTAGCATAGGCACTTCCACTATAATAAGTTAGTGAACCTTTTTTGAGGAGCCCATAGTCCAAAAGAAAAGGTAGACATGTAAATAAATAATTACAATGTAATATGACATTTTAGCTAACTAGAAAATACTGCTGTAACACAGAAGATAGAACAATAACTTTGGCCCTGGACGGTTGTTCAATGGTCTGAACAACCCATGGTCTGAAGGGTCGCAGGTTCAGTTCTGGTCAAGGATATGTATCTAAGTTGCAGGCTCAATCTCCGACCCCAGGCAACCAGTCAATGTGTCTCTCTCACACTGATGTTTCTCTATTCATGTGAGAGATATATCAATGTGGTGTGTTTTTTGCTCCCTCTCACTCTCTCCTTTTCATTCTCTCTCTCTAAAAAAAAAAAAAAAAAAAAAAATTAATGGAAAAAATATCCTCCTCAGGTGAGGATTAACAAAACAAAAAGAAAAATAACTTTGATATCACGGGGTTGGGGAGGAACATAAAATTCTTTAAAAACTGCTTTGTATGATTTAGTTGTATGTGAAGAATGATTGAGGTCAGGTTGAAGAGCAAAGACATTCCCAGAAGAGGAATCATCATGAACAAAATAAAAAAAAAGAATGAGTATGTTTGTTTTTAAATCAATGGGAAGAGCAACTGGTGATAAAGTTGGTAAGGTGGGAAAGAGCTGCTTATAGAGGTCAGAACAGTCCATGCTGATATTGGATTTTTATCTTGGAAATAATGAGAAATCATTAATGGGTTGTAAGCAGGGAGAGTCATCTCTGTGTCATGCACAAGTTGACAAGGTGAACTTACCTGCAGAGTATCCTTGATTATTGTTCTCCTTCACCCTCACACTCATCCAATCAATCACCATATTTTATTTAATTTTTAAAAAAATATTTTTATTGATTTCAGAGAGGAAGGGAGAGGAAGAGAAATAGAAACATCAATGATGAGACAGAATCATTGATCGGCTGCCTCCTGCACACCCCCCTACTAGGAAATGAGCCTGTGTTTTGGGCTTGTACCCTTAACCGGAATGGAACCCAGGGCACTTCAGTCTACAGGCTGATGCTCTATCCACTGAGCCAAACCAACTAGGGCTCAATCACCATATTTTAAATATTTTAATTCCTGTGAGTTTTTTAAGTCTGTACTCTCCATCTTTGTAGCTACCAATACAGTTCAAATTCCTTTCTACTATTTCTATAAATAACTGTTCAATGGCTGCATTAGTTATCTATTGTTGCATAATAAATTATCTCAAAAGTTTGAAGTTTAAAACAGTAATACACAGAATTTCTTTAGTTTAGGAAACTTTAAGCTATTTCTTTCTTTATTGATTCTGCTTGAAATTATGCCTGTGTTTGAAATTTCCTTTTCCTCTAGCACCCATGCCCAGCCCTATCTTTATCTTCCTCCCTAAATTAGCTTCTGGTCATCTTACAAGACTCATTTCAACAGTTATTTTGCTCCTGCCTCAGACTCATACTTTTCCCTAGTGCATCCTACATATTGTGTGTTGTGTGTGTATAAATTTAGTCACCTTACTTGTATTTTAAACTCAAAGATCAGAATAAATGAGCTGAATTAAAGAGGTAAAGATGGCAGAATAGATAAATACAGTACTTGAAACCTCCCATTACCACATCAAAAATACAATGAAACTATGAAACAAACATCATTCAAAACTGCCTAAAATCTAGCTGAACAGAAGTCCTATAATCAAGGATGTGTAGAAGAAGCCACTTGAAGACTGGTAAGAAAGATAGAAATGCAGAACAGGCTGGTCTCACACCCACGTGTGATGGATAAAAATCAGGAGGATATCTCAGCTGCGGAGGCTCCCCCCTGAGAATCCAGGGGTCTTAACCCCCATGTCAGGACCCCCAAACCAGAGTCCCAGTGTGGGGAAGAGAAGTCTCCATAACTTCTGTCTGTAAAATCTTTTAGGAATTGTATCTGACTGCTGAAGTCCCAGGTATTCCTCTTAAAGCACATAAACACAAACTTACTTCCTGAGGGACTTATTCACTCACTCAGTGCTGGCACAGCAGCTCCAGGGACATATGGGGAAAGAACTAAACTGGCATCAGGGCAAGAGTTGGAGGGGCAGCTTTCTCCCAGACAAAAGTGCTGACAGAGGCCATTGTTCCTTTGCTGAGCCCTCCCCCACTGAGCTGGCAGGCAGGTGCTTTATCAGCCTGGCTCATACTCTTTGCCCCACCCTGGTGATTCCTTGAGATTCCACCCCACCCAACTTGTAGCCATCCTTCCCCAAGCTGTTCATAGTGGTTTTCCATACAAATGGCCTGTCTTGGCTCATGCTTTAAGTTTTCCTAAAATCTGGTAGACAGGCAATACAAGGATAAGAAATAGTTGGAGATCAAGTTATGGCAGTGGCGGTGGCAATGAAGGAGTCCTTACCAAACTCTTCTAGAAATGAGGTGTTTTCTGACCTCCAGAAACTCCTGGGTTCCAGCTATGCCAATCCTGATTTTCCAGTCTCCTGTCGATTCTGGGAGTACTTCTAGTAAATTCTGACTTCCCATCCTTTTGGAGAAGGGAAAGGAAAAGAAGGCTTAAGTTAGTCAGTCTTCACTTCCATTGCTTTGAACCAAGAGCAGATAAAACATATCAATTTTAAAGGAAAGGTGGAATTCATCAAAGCAGAGAAGATCATGGTATGATATGCAAGGAATATGGCAGAGATGTGGGAATGGGTTGGGGGACAATCGTTGTATTCATTAGGTTAAAATAATAAGTTTATATAAAGGAATTCCTGGAAGAACCATGCTCCAGCATATCAGCCTAGAAAATCCTTAACCTCTCTCTTTAGACTTTTCCTAAACCCATTTAGCAAAACTTAACTCCTTAGGCAAATATCACATCATAAACTCAGCTTGAGCCCCCACCCACCACCCCCGAATTCCCACATTGTCTCTAGCAGTGTAACAACCAAAATGTGCTGGCCCTAATACATTAATTGGCTATTTTCTCTGATCACCTGCCATAACATCTACTCTCATCTGTCCGCATACTGGCCTTTTCCAGCTGGTTTTGAGCCCCTAATATTCTACAATATATTTCTAGATTGGCTCCATTTCAATTTCCAACTCTTCAAATCACCTTTGATTTTACAGCCTTGACTTTTAGCCCTTGCAACCCAACTTCAGGCTTCTGACTAAATTGGCCTACCTCAGTATCTACATCTAAGACAACTGCTCATGTTTTCTCTGCATCTTCACTGGGTACTTTTCTAGTTAAGAGAAATATATCATCATATGCTTTCCTAACTGGCTTGAATCCAGCCACTTTCAAGCACAGAGTATGATAGAGTGATTTGTGTTGTGTGTGTTTTTGTTTGTTTGTTTGTTTGTTTGTTTGTTTTTAAGTGTTGTGGCATAAAAGTCCAGCAGTAGCTTAGTATCATTTGGAATAAGAAAAGAGCTGAACACAAAGGGGCCAGTACAGAAAAATAAGCAAGACATAGGACTTGGACAAGAGTGAAACATGGGATGTGGAAGGAGCAGGGGGAGAGAAAA
>NW_006299245.1:1545286-1556486 GCF_000327345.1 Myotis davidii | reverse complement strand
ATGCTCATAATTAGCAATGCAATGTACCTTGTGTTGTACCTTACTTCTTTCTCCTTGCCTCTTAGTCTCACTTTAGCTTAGCCATACCCTTGTGAAATGAACAAGGACAATATTTTTGCCTTCCACTGATTATCAAGATATGTCAGGATGGCCATGCAAAGGTAGCACAAAGGCACTTAAAATAATTTTGGTGTTGGGTGCCAGTGCATTTATTCCTTCATTCGTTTATGCGTTGGACTGCTATCTTAGGACCACATTCATAAGGTAGAAGTGTGTCCATATACAAATCTTCAATGTGATCTCAAATACTCTTTTTACTCTTTAATTAACTACACAAATCAAAGGAAAAGACTGGTTTTGACAATTGTGTGTTTGTTGTAATCAACCTAAAATGATTCAAATAAGATGATTTGAGCCACATTTTTGGCAGGAATTATTTATATAAGCTGCATGGTGATTTTGCATTAATCTCTTTCTTATGTTTACAAAATCGTGTTCTGAAACTAAGTACAAATTGTAATTGTGTGTCATCCCATACACTCTCTGCATTCTTACTCTTCAGCATCTCAGGCACACCTCCAACTTCTGGAACTCAATACAAACTGTTCCAGGTTAAGATTACTGAGGGGGAAAAGCATTGGTCAATAGTCCCACATGAACTCACAGAGAAGCTTTCACTATGGATCTATACTGTCTTATCATCCTCGTAATGTTAGCTACATTTTCTTACTTTACCTATCTATAATAATCTATAATAATAAAAGTGTAATATGCTAATTAATCAGATGTCCTTCTGGACGACCTTCTGGACGAAGCTGGGGCTTTGAGAGAAGCCCGGGTCCCAGGTGCCAGAGGGAAGCCGGTGCCGGCAGCTGAGGGAAGAAAGGCCTTTTCTTGCATGAATTTTTGTGCATCGGGCCTCTAGTTGTATTATAATGTTAGACCATCTACATAACATGAAGTGAAGAGTTTTAGTGTCAGTTATTCTATTTATTTGGTCAATTTAGGAAACCAAACAAAGTCATTCAAGCTGCTGCTATGATTTTTTTTTTTTACCTAAACTGCTTGAATTCACTTTGTATAGATTCTCCTGTCTATGAATGCAGTCCAACGTATAAACGAACGAAGGAATAAATGCACTGTCACCCAACACTGAAATTATTTTAAGTGCCTTTGTGCTACCTTTGCATGGCCATGAAGACATACCTTGATAATCAATGGAAGGCAAAAATATTGCCCTTGTTTATTTCACAGAAATGAACTACTCACAAGAAATGTTCTGGCCCCAAGTATGGGATGTAACCTTCAGCAGCCAAAAGACTTGCCTGGGGAGGGAATCAGTTGTGAGCGCTCCACAGCCAGCATTCTGTTCCTGGGGAAACAAGGGTCTTGGTGCTGAAGGCAGATCTGGAGGATGCACCACAGCATCCACTGCAGGAGTGGACAGCAGAGGTTGTGGGGATGCTAAGGCCATCCCCTTCCTTAATCCCAAATAATCCTCTGCTGTGCCACTGCCTAAGAACCCCAGAGTCCAAAGACAAACCGTGAGGACATAAGATTGTTAAAGTTTGTGTTTTTATGCTGATGGAAACCTTATAACAATTCATCTTATCCTGTTCTAAATCTAAAACTTCTCTTTTGCAGCGATAATTCAAATTGAAGGGCATTTCCATAGAATAAAACATAGTTTCTTAAATCAGTATTTCTCAAACAGATTTTTGGAGAGATCCAAGGGGAAATTTTTTATAAGGAATTTGTACATTATTCAATTATAAGAAACAGAGTGCCTGAAATAGAGTGTGGGTTTAAATCCCTAATGTGCTCCTGCTTACTAACTGTGTGACATTAGGGAAATCATGACGTTTTTTGAATCCTTTATGTTCTCATTTGTAAAATGTACCTACTCACAAGATTGTTGTGAAAATAAAATAATGCAGCAAGGATTCAGCACAGGGCCTAGGATATTTAGAAACACTAAATAAGTGGTACATATTGTCATTTGTGTCACTAAATTTTACAGTCACTTGATATAACTTGGCACACATCTTTTTTGCGTTACCTGGGGGGGGGGGGGGAAAGGTGTTAATAAGAAGGTAATTAGAAATCTGTCATCAGAGCTACTTCATCCTATGACTGGCCAAATGTGGTGGTGACATAACCAAAGGCACAAATTCAAAATATCTCAGCATTTTCAAACTCTACTGCTCCAGAAAAAAAAGGGGGGGGGAGCTGTGAAGAAGGGTAAAAAGTCTGAAGAGCCTCATGTAACAAGATCAAAGGAATTGAAGTATTGTTTTGTAAAAGACTAAAACTGTTTTAAAAGAAAACCAAACAAATAAAATCAATCTCGGTCACTAAGATAACTGGTGAAAGGAAATATTAAGTCTAAAAAATCATAAATCAGAGTTTTAAACATATAATAGGTATTTGATAAACATTCCTTAAATTGATTTGCATCATGTACCTAGAATGAAAATGACCTTATTTACTAAATAGCATTTTTAAATGGAAAAATTTAATGAATACCTACCATGTACCAAAAAAAAACATATTAAGTGTTTGAACTTATAAAGACATATAAGACATCATTCCAACCTTCACAGAGCTCACTGTGTAGGTGTGAGAGTGACATATCAACAAATCAGTACAACACAGGGATAGAGTGCATTGGGACACAGGGAAAGGGCCACTAACTCTGATGGGAAGGGTCAACTTAGGGGATTTTGACATTTTTCTATAACCAATAGCAAGACAAGCTTATAAGCAAAGAGGTGGCATTATTTGAATTTGTTATTTTGGAAGATGCATTCATTCATTAAGTTTTGAATGTTTTTATTTATGTTACTGCCAGGTACTGTCTTGGTGAGCCCAACAGACATTCTCTGTCACTCCAGTTGCAGCACTAGTGGCAGGATGAACTGAAGCCAGGTGAATCTGAGGGCAGAGAGACCAGCTAAAAAGCTGTTGCATTTATCCTGAGGCGAAATGATGAAGAGAACGGGACAGATTTAAGAGATAGTTGGAAGAGAGTCCTGCATTCTCCGCAGAACTCAGAATTATATTTCTTTTGCCTTAGAAAGAACACCCCTGATGCCCTGTGATCCTAATCCTAAAATCTTGGATTCTGTAGCTGTCAGCTGGGTCAGAGGTCAGTCCCTCGATGCTGGTTCCTTTCTTCTTCCCACTATCTTTTCTGGAGGATAAACAATCATGCTCCTCACATTCCCATCAGATAGGAAATTGTGAGGCCAGGGAAATGGGCCAAAACTAGCCAGCTTCCTCCTTATAAGCAGGCCTTTTCTTGATAAATAAAATTCTATTTACTTTGAAACTAGAAACCGTGTTTAATATCCAATATCAATATCAAAAGGCAATCTTGTTCCTTTTCTTAAGATGACCAAAAAAACAGATCTAAGATTAAACACTTCTTAAGACAAGAGTTTTAGGACCTCTCTCAGTCAGAATCTGCCTGATCAAAATGACTTTTCCAGGTTACTATTTTTAGCTTTCATCTCTTTCCTACCAAAAATATGTTCTCACTAGCACAAAATGTCAGCTTGTGTGCAATAAAAGTCATTTGTCTCCAATTTTGTTATTAGTAAAATGACTCCACCCAAATAAAGCAAATGATATCTGAGTGCTTAAAATGGTGTCAGTGAGATAATATTTCATCTGACTCTAAAGGGCGGTAGTAGATATTTACTGATAGAGCTGTTTTCTCTATTTTGTACATGTAATTAAATTTAGCGTTTGTAATTAAGCATTTTTTGGCACATGAGATTCAATATCCCCTTCACCTTCCTAAGGCATCAGGGAAAGAAAGAAAGAAAAAAAACATACCTTCTGATGCCCTCCCAGTCCTGCCAGATTGTCCAAATCAGCATATACTATATATAGTTTACTCTCTTTGCAAAATTGGTCAGCATCAATGTCTCAATCATGCTTCACAGTCTGATGGCAGCTGAGAAAGACCTTTCTACAAACTTGAACACTCAAGGAACTGAATCTAGGAATACAAAACACAGGTATCTTTGCCGAGTAATTACCTCCCATTTCCCTCATCTGAGCCTGCCAAGGTCACCTCTTTCCTTCCTGATGCTAAGTTCTTAAACTAGACGGCAACTCAGGGTGTTCGGTGGCTCCGATAATAGAGCAGCCTCGTGCCCCCCGACTCCTCCACACACCCTTCTTAAAGGAAGACAGAAAATAGCCCAAATAAGAAGTGAAGAACACCCAGGCAAGAGATTGGCTACTGGCAGTGATTAAAAATAACAGGCTTAATTGACTCAAGCTTCCTAAAGAAGGTAATTTTAAAGATGTGCTTTGAAGCAAGGGGGATATTTTGAAAAAATAGCAGTAGTAAAAAGGGCATTTAGGATTAAGAGAAACATAGGCCAGGAATCAAATCAAGAAAGCACAGTTGTCCAAGAATGCATGTGAAATCCAATTTGGCTGCAATTTGGTACATGGGTACTGGTCAAACAGAACCAGGCGGATAAAGCAGGTTTAATTAACTTGTGGAAGGTTAAATTTAATTTGGTAGACTCTTGGAAGCAGTTGATGTCATGAAGAAGAAAAAAACATTATCAGATGCTGTAGGAAGGTTATTCTGGCAAGCAGTTTTCAGAATGAGTAAGAGAAAGAAGAGGCAGAAAGGATGGAAAATATCAGGTGGCTATTTCAGGCAAAATGTACCCGAAGCTGAATTAAAGTGATGGCATTGGGAATGGAAATGACATAACAGATTCAAGAGCCATTGTGGAGTTATATTCTACATGACTGGGCTTCTACCTGTGATTGCAGAGTGAGAAGAAGCAGGAGTCACAGATAACACTAAGGTCTCAAACCTAAATCAAGTAAATAATTCAAGTAACAATTATGGAAAAAGCAGAGTCAGAAAAGGGATTTGTTTTAGAGAAGACACAATTAGTTCTATTACACACAGGGAGGGGCAAAGTAGGTTTACAGTTGTGAGTATGCGAAACAAAGTTTATTCTTGTATTATTTATTAGTTATTGTACTATTTTCCATAAGAATAATCGTAAACCTACTTTGCCCAACCTGTGTTTACTCTAAGCCACCGATTTGTCGCTGAGGTCCTTGTCCAATGGGTCCACCCGAGCATTCACTTTGATGACTAAGTCTATGTGGGCTCCAATAAGTTTATCCCATAGTATCCGACCCTTCAGCAAGGGATACATCTTTCATCTCCTCTCCCAGGGCTACATTATTGCCATGGAGCTGTGAGACCCTGCCTCACCTGCTCAGGACAGACACATGCACAATCAAAGTACAGGAAAGCTAACTTCATGGACCAATCCTTTGAGCAATGGGAGACAAGAGCTGATGGGTAATTTCTTCTTCCCCAGACAGACCATGAGGAGACACAATCATTAAGTGTGGCCTAGTGGGAGGAAGCACTTCAAGAGTGAGTCATCAGTTGCATTTGACACCCAGTGATGCCAAGGTCAGCTCAGGGCATACCATTTGGCCTTTGCTTCTGCTCTATCTCATAGGCCTTTTTACTCACACCAGCTTCCCTGTATTCCCTAATAATTCGCTCATACTTCCCTGTATTCTCTGATTAAAAGTTTCATGTAAGCTTTTGCCTCAGGCATTGTTTTCTAGGTAAACCTAGGCTACGAGAATAACTAAAGCCTTAACAAAGGAGTGTGCAGGAAGCAGCTGATCGATGTTTCTCTCTCATCGATGTTTCTAACTCTCTATCCCTTCCTTTCCTCTCTGTAAAAAATCAATAAAATATACATATTTTTTAAAAAGATACATATTTTTAGTAAATTGAAACATGGTAAATTTGTCAAACTTATATTTCAACACAATTTTTAGCAAATTCACTGAAGATGAAATGCTTCAAAACATAGCTATTGTTTTCACTATAGTGCTAATAAATATTGTCATCCATTTTACTGCTGAATCAATAAAACTAAGTAAAAAAAAAAGAAATTACAAGTAAAAAGTTCAATGTCCACTGTTACATTGCCTTCTTTATAGTAATGATTAATCAAACATAGCCAAAGCAGTTATAAAATATGGAATAATTCAACCCAAAGCATCGTATGTAATGAGTACTGATGAGGGATGGAGTATAGGACTGTGTGTGTGTGTGTGTGTGTGTGTGTATACATGTGCATCTTGCATTTTTGTAAGATGGCTGCAAAAATCTTTGTGTCCTGTAGAATATGTGCCAGTTGCCTGAAAATCTAAAAGTGGGCATTAACTTAAGAAATATACGGAGTCCCTGGTTGTTATGGCTCAGATGGTTGGGCATCATCCTGTGTACCTGAAGATTGCTGGTTCAATTCCCAGTCAGGGCACTTGACTGGGTTGTAGGCTCCATTCCCAGTAGAGTGCATGCAGGAGACAGCTGGTCGATGTTTCACTCTCACACAGATGTTTCTTTCTCTCTCTCTCCCTTCCACTTTCTCTCTAAAAAGTCAATAAAACATTTTTAAAAAGAGAAATATATGGGGAAAAAGAAAGACCAAAAATATATAGAGTAATGAATAGAAAAAAAAGGAAAGGGAAATAAAGAAGGTAGACACAGTCTCTGGAAAGATAAAACAATACAACTTTGGATGGCAGTCCATTGGGAAATAAACCTAAACCAGTTTACCAGTTTAGTGACATGGAGCCCTAGACATAGTCTGTAAGACCATGAAGATGCAGGCCCTTCTGTCCCAAAAGAAGACAGGAAGAAGAAATGATTTTATAATAAGATAAAATTGCCAAAGGAAGTTTAAAAATCTTCCTCCATTGTTTCGTGCCTAAACTTTGCCACACACAGACACTAAATGGTAACATCTGAATGGAACAGCCTTGGAGCCAGAAAATGTGTTTGTCCATACGCCCCAGCAGTTATGATTTGCATCCACCTATCCTTGTGGAGCTTGGAATGATTCCCTTGTATTTTTAGTGATAAGATATTTGTTTGAACAATTAACACTGAACATATCAAAAAAAATCATCTGCTCATGTTTTGATGGAAATGTTTTTTATCTGAAAATGGTTAATGTAATTTCTCTGGTCCCTTTTGGAACCAAGCCATGCATGATTTCCACTGGGTGTACCCTCTTGTATTAACAACAAAGTTCCAGTGTTTTGTAAACTTTTCCACAAACCACCTTCAGAAATAGTTATTTAAATGCAGTCACACAGGGAATATCAATTTACCACTTCTTATCTAGAATCATAAAGTCCGGGTTAGGCAAAAGGGTCATAGTCGGGGGAAGCAAGATAAGGAGAATAGCAAGGAAAATGTTATGATTAATTCTCACTTTTTTGGTACTATCAAGATTCATGATACTTACAGTTCTTGGTATATATATTCAAACATTTGTATAAGGTGAGCTAAAAATATTAATATTTTTACTCTCCAGGTGAAAACAATCTTTTTAAGAAAATATATCTATATTGATTTCAGAAAGGAAGGGAGAGGGAGAGAGAGATAGAAACATCAATGATGAGAGAGAATCATTGACCAGTTGCCTCCTATACATTTCACACTGGGGATCGAGCCCACAAGCCTGGCATGTGCTCTGACTGGAAATTGAACCATGACCTCCTGGTTCATAGCTTGACGCTCAACCACTGAGCCATGCTGGCAGGACGCAAAAAAAAATCTTAATTAGAACAATTTGGATATTGTCTAAGAATAATGATAATATGTAGTGCAAAAATAAAATCTGTGGGGTATCTTGAAATAACATCTTCTGAATTGATCACCATTTCCATTTTTTTTTTTTTTTTTAGAAATTTAGCTGGTATATAAGAAGCCTTCCTCATAAAGCTAGCAGTGTGACCTTAGACAAGTAAGCTAACTTCTCTTTCAAACGAAGAATGACCACTAGGAGGCCTTTTACCTCTAGCATTTTATGGCTGATTGATAATTAAATTTGTTGTGATGTGACTTCCTCTCCACAGATGTTTTCAGCCCACAGTTAACCTCTACAGCATATGTTTTTAGAATAGTTCTCAATAAATTTTCCCCAAAACAGAAAATTTCTAATTTAGTCACATTTTTTTTTCCTCAGTGTATTTTCTTAATTTTAACTTTTATTTTCTAGTGTGTTTTTTTGTTCATAACTTTAAAACTTACAAATTCACCAGATTTTTAAAGAGACTAATGATGCACAATCATTACTAAAGCTTTTCTGTGACATAGTCTATAGACACCTAAGATAATGGCAAGGCATTTCAGACATGCTTGGCCAGGCAGCTCCCCCTACCACCCACCCACAATCCCATTCTCATCCCCTGGTCCAAGGCATGCATGCCTTCCTGAAGAAATAAGAAAAGCCAGGAAGAACTAAGAAACTGTGCCCACTTCATTATTAAGTATATCCTTGGCCCTAACTAGCTGACCAAATTGGGTCTCCCCAAGTCAGGTAAGTGCCCAATGCCACAGAGAGCACAGAAAATGCCCCTCTTGGTATCTCTAACTTAATGGGTCTCAGCTAGAGCCCAAGTTGCAATTTGTTGGAGCTCCCAGGTACTCTAATGAGCAGTAAATGTTGAGAAATGGGAGAACTTGAGGCTCATGGATTTGTTGAACAACCTCTACAGAGCCGAGGTGGACAGAGGGCTGTCGGCCAAGGACATTTCTCGGTGGATGAGGGTTGGCCTTGAGCTTCTACCTAGGATATCTGTCCTGTGCCCCATTTAAAAGATGGTTAGTTACAGTGATATAACTTACAAACATCTAAGTATTATTGCAGGCACACTTAACATCAAAACTGTTTCGCTTATAAAATAATCTTATTTTATGATGCTCTTGCTGCCAGAAGACGACATTATACGTAAGATTCAGAATATTATTTATGTTACCAGCCATACAATGCTGGTCCCCAAACCATCTGGGTGACAATGAATGTCAGTCACATGGGGAGCTTTGTAAAAAGTCAGAATTCTGGTCTCACCACAAAGCCACTGAATTTGGATATTCAAGTGCTTCGTTTACCTCCTCAACACGTTTGTCAGCTGCTTTCAAAGTAGGTTCTTTGCCTCATACAGCACCTAGCAGGTCAGACCTGACACATAAGCACATACTGATAGTGCTTAGTCAATCATTTCCAGGTTAAAATAGATGTGAATGCTGGAAATTCTCACCTGTACAGCCCAGCTTCACTATGTGAATAAATCAATAGGGAAAGTATCAAGTTATCTCATATATGAACTGAATTAAAATTTGAAACCTCTGGCCAAAAAAGTCAACTATATTTGAAATAATACCAATGAATCTTTAGAAGCAAGACAAACTTATCATTTATCAGAATTTATTATTATCTTGAAACCGGTTAAATAACTTGCAGGCCCTTTATTTTTCAAGGGTTATGATAATTTGCAAAGATGTGGGCTTTTAAAAAATATTAACAGTATTTCTATGTTATTCAACCAAACTGAGTTCTGAATGGAGAAAGGCATTCAGTAAGTATTTATTTAATGCCAAATGTATGCTAAGCACTCTGGTATTCAGCAGGGACAGGACAGTTTCCATGGGACTTACATTCCAGCACACAAGGTGGCTAAGTCATCATTTGAAATGAATGCTATGAAGAGAAGTACAGAATGGTATGAACATATAACAGGTGGGTTTGATTCAGTTTTGTGGTCAAGGAAATGACATTTAAGCCAAGTTTTGAAGAAATAATAGAATGTAACTATGGGAAGAGAAGAGAGATCATTTTGGCATGGAGAACAGCAAGTGGGGAGACCTGACAGCCAGAACAGGTGTAAAACCAACAAGAACACAAAAGAAGTCTCTCGTGTGCAGAGTTCAAAGAGCAAGGAGAGAGTAATAGAGACAGCTCTGGGGAGACAGTGATCAGTTGGACCTTATTAAAATTAAAATTTTGGTATTTGCCTCAGGAACCATAGGAAACCACAGAAAAGATTGAAGCTGAGGAGCAGCACCAAACTTGCATTTTTCAAACTACCCTGACTACAAGATAGGTGCAACTGGAAATGTGTGTGGGGGGTGGGGGGGGATAAAGGGGAAATCAAGAATATTCAAGTAGTCCGAGGTAACAGAGATTGTATCCCCAACTAGAGAGATGAAGAGAAGCAGGTTGAGCCCTGGCTGGAGTGGCCCAGTTGGTTGGAGCATCATAGCATCCACCAAGAAGTTGCTAGTCGATTCCTAGTCAGGGCACCTACCCACTTTGTGGGTTCCATCCCTGGGGTCGGGGTGCATACAGGAGGTAACCAATTGATGTTTCTCTTTCACATTGATGTTTCTCTCTCTCTCCCTCTTCCTTCCTCTCTCTCTAAAAATCAATAAAAACATATTTTTAAAAAACCTTCCAAAAAAGAAAGAAAAAAGCTAAAATCAACAGGACTGGATGACTGATTAAACATGGGGTGAAGGAGGAGAAGGAATAAAAGCTGGCCCCAGTCCTCTGGCTTGGACCACTGGGCAAGTGCATGCCAGAATAGGTCACTCAAGGAACAGATGAAGAGGTCTGGCATTGGGGGAAAAGTAATAAAGCCATTGGGGTGATAATAAAGCAAGCAATTATATAGCAAAAGCTCTGTACCTGGCACTGTTCCAAGTGCTTTATTATTTGCCCGAAGTGTCATAGGTTCTATACCAAAGAGGTAACAGAAATACTACGTGAGTTGCTGAGTCACACGCCTAGTAAGTGGACAAGTCATTCACTACTATAGTCAGCAACCTACCTGTATTGAGTTTGAGGTGTTCAGGAAGCATTTGAATGGATTTATCAACCTCTAGAGTTGGAGGAGTCATTGAGAGGACATGACCTCCAGTTTACCCATGAGCTGCACCTAGAAAACTGAAGGCTACCTACCACCAGACCTGTCTTTGGAATGTAACTTCTGCTCACCAACCCCACAGACCAGTGGTTCTCAACCTGTGGGTCGCGACCCCTTTGGGGGGTCTCCTAAGACCATCGGAAAACACATGTGTAATTACATATTGTTTTTGTGATTAATCACTATGCTTTAATTATGTTCAATTTGTAACAATGAAATTGGGGGTCACCACAACATGAGGAACTGTATCAAAGGGTCGCGGCATTAGGAAGGTTGAGAACCACTGCCTAAGGTAACTGCAAAGCAAGTAGCAATGAAGGAGGTTTGGACGGTGGGAATCCTACAGACTCTTAGGCAAAGGGAGAAATTGTCGGGTGGCATCTCCTGGCCTCAGGCTCTGGAGAGTGTG
>NW_006299245.1:1529469-1545143 GCF_000327345.1 Myotis davidii | reverse complement strand
CCACAGACCAGTGGTTCTCAACCTGTGGGTCGCGACCCCTTTGGGGGGTCTCCTAAGACCATCGGAAAACACATGTGTAATTACATATTGTTTTTGTGATTAATCACTATGCTTTAATTATGTTCAATTTGTAACAATGAAATTGGGGGTCACCACAACATGAGGAACTGTATCAAAGGGTCGCGGCATTAGGAAGGTTGAGAACAACTGCCATAGACAGAGACATTTCAAGGATGCAGCTTTTAGAGAGAGCCTTCTTGTCTGTTGTTGACATCATCTGGGCCGAAATGTGACTAAACCCAGTTAAGAATTCTGTACAGTCATGTGTCACTTAAAGATGAATATATGTTCTGAGAAATGCATCATTGTGTAAACATCATAGAGTACACTTACACAAACCTAGATGGTATCACCCACTATGGCTAGAAACCTGTACAGCATGCTACTGTACTAAGTACTGTAGGCAATTATAACACAATGTGAGTATTTGTACATCTAAACATATTTAAACATAGACAAGGTACAGTCAGAGAGAGAGAGAGGAGAGACAGGGAGAAGAATGGGACTGGGAGGAGAGATAAGGAGAAACCCAGAGAGGGAAGTTATTGCCCATGAGTGCATATGTGTGTGCAGTGTGCATTCTGGGACTGGCAGGGGTGGGGACAGGCTCCCAGGCTCCCCTCCTCCCCAGCCCACTTCACTTGCTCACTCGCCATTTCCTTGCCCCAGCTGAGGCAGTGGCAGAGACAGTATGCTGAGCCTTCTTGTCTATTTAAACCACCCAGAGCTAGCAGTAAACTCAGCATCACAGTGGGGGCAAGCTTTTTCTTTCAAAATTGCAAACTCTTTGCTTATAACCCATTATAATCTTACTAGAGGCCTGGTGCATGGAAATTCGTGCACTCAGGGGGGTCCTTCAGCCTAGCCTGTGCCCTCTCGCAGAGCCCTCGGGAAATGTCTGACTGATGGCTGAGGCCCTGGGGAGCATGCCTAAGCCGTCAGTCAGACATCCTTAGCAGTGCTGTGGAGGCAAGAGAGGCTCCCACCACCACCACTGCACTCACCAGCCATGAGCCTGGCTTCTGGCTGAGCGGCACTCCCTCTGTGGGAGTGCATTGACCACCAGGGGACAGCTCCTGCATTGAGCATCTGCATTGGTGGTCAGTGCATGTCATAGCAACTGGTCATTTCACCGTTCAGCCGATTTACATATTAGCCTTTTATTATATAGGATGGAATTACAGTCATATATGTGGTTTGTAGTTGATCAAAATGTCATTTTATGCAGCACTTGACTGTATAAACTTTTAAGATTCTGGAGGGCAGGGATGTACTTATCTGGTGGCCACCCAAGACAAACGTGTGTAACTTCTCCTTCTTATTAAAACTGCCACCTACCAATCTGGAGTGGTCTGCTGTTTTCTTCAGTCTCTCCTTGCCCTCTGTGTAGGGAGCCAGTTTTCAAATCAACAAGCAGATTCATAGGTCTGGAGTTAATCCAAGTCTATATTGGATACATGGTTACACAAGAGAACAGAAGGTTGGGTTGCAGAATTAAGAACATTGTTTGATTTCACTTGATCTTTGGAGACCAAATACCCTTTCTTCAGAATAAAAAATTTGAAATGGAGCAGATTAATTTTGGATTCCTTCCCAGAGGATGTTCTGTTTAATTAGCCTGAAGACAACAATATCACACCATTTTACCTCTAACTGTTGCTTTCTTTACCTATATAGTGTGAAACTCAGGTAAACATGGATTCCAACTTCAGGTTTCCCTTGTAACTAGTTCTGTGCCCTTTGAAAAGCTGTTTTATGAGTGTGAGACTCAGTCTCTTCACCCACTAAATTAGGTGTTGTGTCTTTTTCAATCAGCTTTCACACTTATAATGTGTAGATGACATAACATATATACAGGGTCAGGCACTATTTTTTAAAAACTGTTCCTCTTACACTCTCCACATGGCCTCCTGGTAAACGTTTTAGCTAGGTTATTATGTAATTTTTAAATTTTACATTAATTGAATTATAATGCAATTGAAGAGAGGGTGGACTATACAAGGGGTGAAAACAGTCTCCATTCAGCCTTGTAATTTTGCTCAGCATCCAAGCTAGAGTCTTTACATCAGAAGGGAGGATGTTGTTTGGAAGGGATGGTGAGAAGGAAGAAGTTCCAAAATAAGGAGGTGTGTGACTACCTTGATTCCTACACTAAAATATTCAAAGTATTTAGAATTCTTTGTGTTAAGAAAACTGGATATGTATTCCACCCACTCACCACCACAAAAAGAACTTAGTGGCATTGGACCTGTGCTGACTTGTACCACTTGTACCACGCCATTCTACGTGAACTCTGGTGGTAACAGCAACCTTTCCCGCTGGAGGAGCCGACGGATTTGTTAACAAGAGACAGCAAGATATTCTGCAGGAACTTCTTAAGTGCTTTTAAAGCAAACATTTGAATCACAGCAACAGACACTTTTCAAATTTGGGGCTTTCCATTTCACCGTTCATTGGATGTTTATTCATAAGCATGCAGGAATTATAAAATTTCCTTCAAGCTCTTATTTAAAGCTTCAACTGTGAATGTACTGCTAAGGAATATAAATGTAAAGAAAATCAAGTAATTCCCAAGTGTCAAGGAGCTTTTGACTGGAGAGGGGAGGTTTTTATAAAAAATTATCTTGGTAACTGAAAAGAATTTTTTTAATGTATGATTATTATTTTCTCCATTCGAAATGGGAAACAGCCACAGAGGGAAAAGGTGAAAGTAGAGGAACAAGAAAAACAAAAGTAGGAAAGGATTTATTCATCTTAGCACAATGCATGCAGCCAGATTGAATCATTCTTCCTTTCCATAAACATTCTGGAGTTGTAGGAAGGGCTCACACTCCTAACCCTGGCTTGAGGGAAAAAGTAAAGAAGTTAACTTCTGTAAAATGATGAGCTTGTTACTAGTTTTCCATAACATCTGAACACAGGTTAACATAGTGAATTCAGTCAAATACTTTCAAACAGTGTGAGAAACAATGTGTTTTTAAAACTTTAAATCAATTAAATAGGTTTATATGGGCCTTCACTATACTATAGTTTAGTATAAACTATATTTTTGAAGTAACAATACTTGCTACCAATCAGGCAACTACAAGTCCTCACTTCTTGGATGCATGTTGAGAGTGTCAACCTGTCAATTATAGGCAAAAGGAAACTGTATTTTCCGAGATCTGGGGACGCAGGGGAACTGGGCTCAGGAGAAAAAGGAAGTTGGCAGGAGCCGTGTCTATAATTGACCCTTTCAGAACTGGCTTTTGATTAATTAATTATTCTTATGAATGTAGAAACAACCACAGCAATGGCCACAAAGCACACAGGTCCCTGAGTGGACCCATTGGAATTGTCAGTTTCTTTTCTGGAAGGTGATTGGAACCAAACCACTGATCTTTCTGACTAGTGAACATCCAGGGGTTCTTGGGTTTATCAAAGAAGGGATTATCCTACAGAGGGGGAAAATAAAGTCATTCCTGAGCTACTGACATAAGTAATAATTTTTAAATGCTTAGCTGGTGTTGAAGGATATATCGTAAATACTTCATAAATTTATGCTCAATAAATCATTTTGAGCAGCCAACTACCATGACTTCTAGGTTTGTTCTGAAAACCACTTCAGCCTCTGGCCCCATGTCTTACCAGGGGGCACTGACTGTGGCTTTACCCCTTAAGGGTTATATTTCCAGAGTTCCTATCTGAAGGTCTGAGAATCCTACAAGAAAAATATCCTTATACACTTTCGACAGAAAAGGAAAAGAACAGTGGTGAATCACTTAAAATATCAAACAGTGGGTATAAATCACTCAATACCTCATCCCTTTTTTCCTGATGTAAAGTCCATCACCATGGAAACAGGGATTAGAAATAGCAACCTATGAGAAACACTGGGTTTATTGGAGCACATGGAAGTTTTAGTTTGGTTTTCAGCCAAATCTTGAAAAAGAAAATCTTTGACTAATACCTACATGCTATTTTTATCACTTTTGAGAAGCAATGTTTGAATTATGGATTAAAGGGGAAATCTTTTTTTTCCAATTAAAGACAATAAAAACAACATAAACTAATTTGGAAAATGGGAAGCATTATACAATTTAAAAGGCTCCCTTTGGTCATCCCTCCAGACCACCGCCCCCCTCACCCCCAGTTTCTCTCTCTGCTCTGCCTCATGTAGGTGTATGACAACAAAATAATAATAATCTGTGCTGATTTGCAGATTAGTTATAGGTTGGACCCAGAGTTTTTCATATATATACTAGAGGCCTGGTGCACAAAATTCATGCACCGGAGTGGGGGTGTCCCTCAGCCAGGCCTGCACCCTCTCATGATCTGGGACCCCTCAGGGGATGGCTGACTGCAGGTTTAGGACTGATCTCAAACCAGCAGTCGGACAACCCTCTCACAATCCAGGACTGCAGGTTCCTCACCACTTGCCTGCCTGCCTGCCTGATCACCCCTAACTACTCTGCCTGCCTGCCTGATTGCCCCTGACCACTCACCTGCCTTCCTGATTGCCCCTAACCCTTCTGTCTGCCTCTCTGATCACCCCTAACCACTTGCCTGCCTGCCTGATCACCCCTAACACCTCTGCCTGCCTGCCTGATCGCCCCTAACTGCCTCTGCCTTGGCCCCTGCCACCATGGCTTCATCAGGAAGGATGTCTGGAAGGTCATTCGGCAGTCCAGTCTAATTAGCATATTTCACTTTTATTATTATAGGTACCCTAGTGTGTAGTCCTCAAGACTGTTCATTCACAGACAAAAGAAGTTTACCTTAGATATGAAGAGATATCTAATAATATTTTATTCCATAAATTAGATGCCTCCCTGCTTGAATATACTGGACATTGTGAAGTTCAAAGGTTCAGTTTGGGAGATAACATAATATCCTCATGTAACCAAATGATCAGTGGTCAGGAAAGTAGGAGTGTGACCAAAACTGGGCTCATAAGAGGTTGGCATTTCTCCCCACTCATTCTTCTCACCTTTATTTGCTCATTCTGCAAAATCTACCTCAAATTCTTCCTTCTATGAAGCTAGTCCTCCAGGTTTACAATATTTATTATTCAAAGATTCAGTATTTGCAAATTCACCTAGTGGCTAAACTTTATTTGTAACCCCAAAATCAATACCTGTGGTGCTTTTGTTGTCATGGACATGCACAGAGTAGCATATCCCCAGCTGAGGTCACACAAGGCAACACTCGTTCTTCTATTTCAGATATCATATTGTAAACAAGTACCCTTTCATCGTCTATTTAATGCCATCTCTCTTTTTTTTTTTGCATTTTTGCGCTTTTTGCTGGCGATTTCACTGTTTAAAATGGCCCCCAAGCACAGTGCTGAAGTGCTCATTATTCCTAAGCATAAGAAAGCTGTGAGGTCTTAGAGAGAAAATACACATGTTAATCTTCATTTAGATATGAACACCTAAACATAGAAAAGGTACAGTCAAAATACAGAATAAAAATGAAGTGTGTGTGAGTATGCATGCTAAGAAGGATAAGGTGGAGGGCTGTGGAAGGAGAATCCATCCGTGGGAGGGAGTGTGGTATCCAGGAGGAGGGAAAAAGGAAGGAAGAGAGGGAAGCAAGAGAAAGGAAGAGCAGAGATGGAGGGCTAGTAGGAAAGAGAGATAAAGAGAAACAGAGGGGGGAAGTGAGTTTGTGAGTGTGCATGTGCATGCAGGGACCATCATCGCAAGTGCGACTCCCTGGCTTCCCTCTTCCCCAGCACCTTCTGCTCATTCCCTCCACACTTCCTGCCCCAGCTGGGATGGTTGCAGAGTTGATAGACAGTGTGCTGAGTGCCATTGGCTGTGAGGTCCATATTAACGGATCACTAATTCTGTATGTATTAAACAGGTTATCTTTAAATAGAACAAGATTATGTTTTGATCCATTGATTAAAGTGTGACCAGAAGCTCTCAGGAACCTAAGCCTGTATTTCCTCTAGGACAGTGGTCGGCAAACTGCAGCTCAGCAAACCTCGGCTCCCAAGCCACATGCGGCTCTTTGGCCCCTTGAGTGTGGCTCTTCCACAAAATACCAGCTCTTCCACAAAATACTAACTTCTGCGCATGGGTCTCGAAGTTTCAATCACACTGTACGTGCACACGCACGTGGTATTTTGTGGAAGAGCCACACTCAAGTGGCCAAAGAGCCATGGCTCGCGAGCCGTGGTTTGCCGACCATGGCCCTAGGAGCAATGCTTAATTACTGAAACAATTAGCATTAGTATTGCCACAGCAACTTTATAGAATGTAAGTACCACAAATAATGAGAATTCACTTAAACTTGAATTCATACTGCTCTCATTTTAAATGTGTCTCTACCTTCTAATTAGCCTTTTATTATGCACTAAAAGCCTAATGCACAAAATCATAAAATTCATGCACTGAGGGGACTAGGTGTGGGGTCCCTCAGCCTGGCCTGTGCCCTCTCACAGTCCAGGACCCATCAGGGGATGTCCAACTGCTGGCTTAGGCCTGATCCTCTGGCCTAAGTTTCCACTCTGTGACATACAAGGGAGATTTTTACAAACATGATCCCTTTTATGGGTGATTAATCTCTCAAACTAGGTGGCAAGCTTTTTTTAGTTCAGGGACCTCCTTGTTCTTACTGCATAATATTGTCTAACACAGAGACAGGCCCATAAAATTTGCTGAAATTTTGTGGGTTTACTGTTTTCATTCTTGTCACACATTTCCTAGATTAGATGAAAAGTCCTTTTTAAAAGTTCTTTCATCCAAGTAAAATTTCAATTATGTCTAATGATTAAATGATAGTAAACATACTTCTCATCCCTCCACCACTGGCTGAGATGTGCTTCACACTGAACAGAACCTGAATAAGCAGAGTAGCACAGTGGAAGCATGCTGGGCCCATTGACAGAATCCAAATAGACAAGAATCTGAACTGACCATAGTTATTGCCACTGAATGATTCTGGGGTCATACAGATCCAAGCTTGACTCTCAAATTCACATTTACTACATATGAGATGTTGGTCACCTTCCTGAGTCTCATTTTCCCTCTCTTCAAAATGATTATGACACTATCCAACTCAGAGACTTGTGAAAAATGAGATAAAATATATAAATAACCTAGTATAACAAAGAATAGGTAATCAATAAGTACAGGTTCCTTACATCCAGGAAATACCCACCTCTCTTTCATTTGGAGGTCAAGGTCGGCTAAGATAAGAGAAGAGCTCACCCCCTGAACCCTGAGATTTGGACTGCTGGCCACCGTCATTGCCACATTTCCACAGAAATAATTCCTGTCCAAGTAGACCCAGAAAACACTACCCAGGAAACAAGAATCAAGAGCTCTATGAAGTAGAATACTGTGGTGGCTTAGCACTTAATTTTGGAATGAAGACAGGAGTTTTAATTCAAAACATCATTCTGACTGGCTTTATGGGCTTGTGCAAATTACATAAATGACCTGATTCTTCTATTTTTTGTTTTGTATCTGCAAAATAGTTACTGTAATCATTATTAAGCTAATGCTCCTTACAGTTTTGGGACATGGTAAGAGCTCTGGGTAGATGGACATATTTAGTGACATACCTGTGTGCCTGCCACTGCTGGGTACAGTCTACGTTCATCTTGAACAGGAGGTAGGCTTTCCCTGCAGGAGCATCTATAGCCCCCATCCATAGCAGGATGCCCACAGGTGATGAGAAATGCTGCATCTGTGTCCCTCCCCTCCTGCTCACTAGTCCTCACCAGCCATGGGAACTCCTTCTTCTCCCTCTTATCTTCATAACTCCACTCCCTTCATACTGTCCTCTTCCCAGCTGCATCTACAAGCCTTTGCTCCCTTCCCCCAACCTCCCGTCTATTTTTGGAGGCAAAAGTGTAGCTTTGTAAGCAGGTAGCAAAATCTTTCTGTCTCACATTTAGGCTAGAGGCTTCATTAAGTATTTGTTTCTGCTTCCATTCTAAACCAGCAGTACTCTTGGGGTACCAATGAGTAAAGAACATAAATCTACAGAAAACAGATATATACCCTCCACACTTATGTATATGTTTATGTGTATACACATATGATTTTATGTACATTATATATTTATATACTTATAGCATATATTTGTTTTACTTATATTTTACATATGTCCTTTCATTCAATTACATGTATTCTCTAAGAGCCAGCTATGCGCTCAACATCATTACAGATGCTGGGATACATCCCCACATTCATGGAGCTTATATTCTGATGGGAAGAGCAAATAGTGAGTAAAAAAAAAAAACCAACCAAATAATTTAATGTAGGTATTTACTTTGTTGTTAGTATATAAATTGATAGGTTTATAATAAATGGTAACTCAGATGGAGCAGATTAACATAAATTCAGGTGCACAGTTTCTGGTCACAGACTTGGTGAATATGTTCTGTTTTATTCCTCCCAAGAAAAAGGGTCAGAAAAAGTTTACATTCTCTTGCCACAAACAATAGTATAGATTTATGGTCTTTTCCCAGAGCTTTACTTTAACTCTCTTTCCTGTTCTCATAATATTACCCAAAGGAAACTGGACCATCTGAACATTCTACCAAACATCTCCATGGTCCATCGTATTGATGACATCAAGCTAATTTAGTTAGGTGAGCAAACTAATTAGATTGGATCAGCAAAAAGTGACAAAGACACCAGAAGCCACAGTAATACTCATGCGGTATGAGGGTGTGAGGTAAAACTTATAAAGATTCAGGGGACCCCCACATCATTGAAAGTTTTAAGTCTTATGGTCAGTGTCATGCTGGGACATCCCCTCCAAAGTGAAGGACAGATGATTACATCTGAACTTCCCACATCTGAAGGAAGTCTAATTTCTTTGGCTTCTTTGGGTTCTGTAAGCACACAAATTTAGAGTGAGCACACGAGAAAGGTCAAACATAATGAAGTTTTTACTTTGAGATAGTCATTTTTTTGGTTCTTACATGTATAATTAGATACATCAGGCATTTGATGGACAGTGAGAAGCTTAACTGAAAAAGAAAACATGAGAAGAGGAGTATGCTCAAGATAAGAAGAGCTCACAGAGGAAAATGAGTTCAGCTTCTCATCCAAATTGTAAGCTCTTCATACATGTGTGCATATGCCATTTCATACCCACTGAGATGACTAATATAAAAAACAACAACAATATGTGTTGGCAAGGATGCAAAAAAATTGGAACTCTTATGCATTTCTAGTGGGACTAGAAAATGGTGCAGCTACTTTGAAAAACATTTTGGCAGTTAGTTCCTAAAAATGTTAAACACAGAGTTACCCTATATTCCAACAATTCTACTCCTAGGTATATACCCCCAAAAAATGAACACATATATTCATGTAAAAACTTGTACATGAATGTTCTTAGAAACATTATTCACAACTAGAGGCCTGGTGCATGAAATTTGTGCACTCAGGGGGGTCCCTCAGCCCATCCTGCACCCTCTCACCGTCTGGGAGCCCTCAGGCGATGTCTGAGCAGCACTCCCTCTGTAGGAGTGCGTTAACCACCAGGGGGCAGCTCTTGCATTGAGTGTCTGCCCCTAGTGGTTAGTGCATGAAAACGGTCGTTCCACCATTTGGTCAATTTACATATTAGCCTTTTATTATATAGGATAGCTAAAAACAACTCCAATGTCCATCAACTGATAAAATGAATAAACAATATCTATACATGAAATACTTTCTAGCCAAAAAAAAGAATGAAGTACTGATATACAACAATATGGATGAGCCTTGACAACAGTATTCTATGTAAAGGAACCCAAGCAAAAAAGTCCACATATTGTACACTTCCATTTATATAACATGTCTAGAATAGGCACACAGATAGAGTAGGAGAAGGGAGTAGGTAATGTCAGCTAATGGATGCAGAGTTTCTTTTTGCAGTGATGAAAATATTCTAAAATTGATAGTGATGATGACTGCACAACTGAATATACTAAATATATTAAAATTATTTAATTTTATACTTTAAAAGGGTGAGTTTTATACTGTATGAATCATATCTCAACAAATCTGCTTAATTTTAAAAGATAATTTATTAAAGACCTTATATTTCTAATCAATCAATGTTTTAAAATCTTTTCTTTGCATTAAACCACACAAAAGAGTGAGCAGAGGTAAAGAAATAGAGATAACTAAGTTAGATATTTGTATGACACTTGTCTGTGAAGGTTATGAGAGATGGGGTTACAAAAGAAAGGTAATAATGAGGCAAGTACTTATTTAGAATCTTAATATAAGAAAGGACCTTTAGGATAGTAAACAGCTCTATTCAAACAGGCCCTCAGCATGTAAGTGCACCTAGTAATATGGGCAATAAGTATATAATATTTTCAGTTTTCCAAAGATTACTTGTTTTTTAACTAATCATATTTTTATCCCTTCTAGTATTAGAAAAGTGCACTCTGAATTTTTAAATATTAAGAACCACTGGAACAGTCTTTCTGAGTAATGATATTCACCCCACCCCCTAGAGACACTGCATTTCTGGTCCTGAATCCCATCCTGGCACCTAGAACTATATCACTCTCCAAGGCCAATTCTAAGATTCTGGAATTCAAGTGTCACCAACTCTGGATTTCTCAGTCTTGGTCCCCAACTATACAGATAACAGGACTTCATAGTCACCATTTTGTTTCAGTCAATTATTCACCTACACTACAACTGAAATTGCACTTTTTCAACAGTATATTTTGTATTCCAGAATGAATTTCTCTATGCAGAGCAGTTGGGCAATTCTTCCAGCCCAGGAACAAGTATAATTTCTCATCTCATCTCCCACCATAATCTCTATCCTTTCTTAGTTAACTGATAACTCCAAATGAATTCCAGAATCCAATTAATGACATTCTTATGCTTGCTTAAGCTAAAAAAGTCATCTGATATCTTTGGACTCTTCTTATTATTATTATTCATAATTTGTCAATGAACTAATCACTGTGGTAGTCATTGCTTCTGTTGGCTATTACTCGGATCTCCCCTACTACTAGGCACATAGAATGTCTCCATTCTTTGGTGTGACGTGAAACATGACCATGTCATTTCCTTAGGACAGTAACAGGGCAGTAAAAATTATCTTCCAGTAGAAGAATTTAATTGCAGTGCCTGACTTGCTAGATCATTCTCCTACTGTCATAGTGATCATAAAAGTACTTGCTATAGATGAGTCATAAGATCAAAGAATCCTGTAGTGCTGAACCAACACATGCAGGACAACTGCCCTGAAGAATCACCTAAACCTGCAAAGTGCATAAACAAGAAATAATTTTATTTTATAACAAAGTTTTATTATTAATGAATATATACAGACATATTTATTGCACGTCAGTGATGATGAAAAACTGGAAACAACTTCAATAGCATAATAAAGAATTTGTTCAACAAATTATGCTACAATGAAATAATGTGCAGTCACTGGGAGGAAATATGTAATGACACTGAAAGATGTCCAAGATAGACTATTGAAATGGGGTGGGGGAAGCGAGTTTCAAAGCAGCAGAGATTAGTGATTCCATTTTTGTAAAAAGAAAACGTATATACATATATACATTTAACATAAATACAATATGCTCACATAAGTATGGATGTGAATATATTTTATTCATATTACTATATGAAGAAGAGAATTTGTAATAATATTTTACAGCCCTGGAAAGTGTGGCTCAGTTAGTTGAGCATCATCCCATGTACCAAAGGGTTGCTGGTTTGATTCCTGGTCAGGGCACATGCCCCGCTTGCAGGCTTGATCCCTGGTAGAAGGTATGCAGGAGACATCAGACGATGTTTCTTCTCTCACATCAATGTTTCTCTATCTCTCTTTCTCCCTCTTCCTCTCTCTCTAAAAATCAATTTTAAAAAATGTTTAAAGAATACTTTACCAACTAAATAGAATTACAAGACATTTTTGCTCTTAAATATGCTTCTGTATTGTTGGAATTTTTTAACACAGATTACAAGTTTACTTTTATAAACAGGAAAAAATATGATGTTTTTAATACATCATTCATGTCCTGCCCTCCTTTCTAAGTCGTCATCTTCAAGATTAAAACATCTTCCATAGGTTAAAAAAGAAAAAAAAAAACTTAAGAACATACATTAGCTGTGTATAGCATTCCAAATCTTCTTTGTTATAATTCTGAATTTGCTTCTTACCATAAATCACTTTGTATGAACATGTATAAAAGTATATTTATTAGCTCTGCAATACATTCAATGTCTGCACTTTTCCTCTATTTATTCCCATCTTTTAATTTAAGAACTTATAATTGACTCTGAATTCCTTTTAACTTTAACCTTCTTATCTTCAGGTGCACCAAAATATATAAAACAAATATTAATAAGCCTAAAGGGAGAAATTGAAAGAAGTAGTATTCTCAATTACAGTAAATTTGCTAACTAAAAGAAATTGTGCCATTTTATGTACTTCATTGGCAATGATGTTTTCAGTACTTCAATCTAAAAACCAACAGATAGAGGCCTTCTTTAAACTATAGATCGTGTAAATTATATACATGGAAATGGGGTCATTAGTGGGACAGGAAAATTTTTTTACTTGTCTCTGTTGATCCAACCAGTGAACTATTTTAGGAAACTTCCCAGCCTAGAGTCACAAGAATAGGCTCAGTAGTCAGATTGCCTGGCTTCAAAGCCCATCAGGCTATTCACTGGGAAGTGACCTCAGGCAAGTTGTTCTATTTCTTTATATGCAAAACAGGGATGATAATAATAACCCCTAATCACAGAGTTATTGTGCAGATTAAATGAGGGAATCCAGATAGAGCAGTTAGTATGGTTCCTTGTCATTTGGCAACAACTCAATAAATATTAGTTGTTGCTAGTTAGTATTGTTGATAATGTCTTTGATGTTGAAATTGCTGCTACTTTGTCCTGTTATATATTGCTATTTTATTGGAACTTATCAGCAATATTTCCCTTAGTTGTAGTGTTTATCTATTAATAAACTGAAAATGTCAGTTCCATGGACACGGACAATAGTGTGGGGAAGGCCTATGGTGGAGAGGGGGTTGAGTGAAGGGGGAGAAATGGGAGACATATGTAATACTGACAACAATAAAAAAAATGTCTATCAAAAGTCTAATTTTCTGATCCAATTTTTAGTTTTGGGGTTTCCCGCTTACATAAAATCTGCAATGATGCTAACAGAAAATCAAGATTTTAATATCCTGCTAAATGTTTGATAGTATGAAAGATTAATTTTTTTTTAGTAAACTTGGTTTACTTTAGAAATGTAGTAATTGGGATCAACATCAAACAAGAAAAATCAGAACCTAAATAAGTTTTTTAAAATTCTTAAGAATTAGTGTGGCCTTAGCCAGTTTGGCTCAGTGGATAAAGCATCAGCCCACGGACTGAAGGGTTACAGGTTCAATTCCAGTCAGGGGCATGTACCTCGGTTGCAGGCTCAATCCCTGGCCTGGGCAAGGTACATGCAGGAGGCAACCAATCCATGTGTCTCTCTCACATCTATGTTTCTCTCTGTCTCTCCCTATCTCTCCCACTCTCTAAAAAAATCAATGGAAAAATATCCTTGCGTGAGGATTATCAAAAAAGAATTAGTGCGCCTGTACTATCCTGATATATCTAGTATCTCCTGTTTAAACCACTTCATACTATCTTAATACATTTTTGGTCATTTAGAAAATCACATTAACTGTAAGGTGTCCAGGAAATCTGTTTTTACCCTATTTTTTTTCTTTAAAATGTGCATTCTTTCCCTGCTCCATCACCTCTTAATGATTGTGACATACGTTTTCATAAATTTTAATAAAATTAGTTTAGAGGACATCTATAGTCTGTGAGGAGAAAATTCTATAAATCATTGTTTCTCAAACTGATTCTTGGGAATTTTTTCAAAGGTTTGAGAATGCTCTGTGGATTTCTTCTTTAACATCATGTGTTTAGTTTGATGTTATTTAGCACCTTTAAAAAGAGGTTGTGGAACTTTCTAATGACCTTATAACTGAGTACTGCCACTCAATTTTAGTGCCTGTGTTTGTGTGTATGACCACATTGTATGTATGACTACATTGCCCACAGACTTCTGCTTTAATTGTCACTGGTTAATGAGAAATGAATAGATTGACTTAATACCTAAGTGATGGATCTGTGCCAAGTGAAGAACAAATGACATCACTGCCTGCTGTACAACGATTTCTTTATAGTCCAACTTGTAAAAAATGGTGGCAAAACTGAGTCATCACAAATTGTTTTATATCATAGGCATACCAAGCTGAAAAGATCCTCTCCTTAATAGTCAGTATTCACATAACAAGTGACAATTTCCTTTCAGCAAAACCTCACTAATCACATTAAATTAATGTCATTAATTTATATTTTATTGATTTTGTAGTTTTATTGTCATTTCAAATTCATAAGCTTTGGGAATTTAAACCTAGCTTAATAATTATATATATTTTAATAATATAATAAAAATAAATTGTCAACACTGGGTAGTCTTAGAATATTTTTAAATGCTATTATAAAGTTTTCTGATACCTGTAGCTGTATACATTTTTCACAATTTCACTTGTATTGATCTTTAAAATGTCTTTTAAAACCTATTTTCCCTACTCATACTTTTATTTTTTAATATATTTTATTTATTTTTAAAAGAGAAGAAGGGAGAGGGATAGAGAGTTAGAAACATCGATGAGAGAGAAACATCGATCAGCTGCCTCCTGCACACCCCCTACGGGGGATGTGCCCACAACCAAGGTACATGCCCTTGACCGGAATTGAACCTGGGACCCTTCAGTCCGCAGGCCGACGCTCTCTATCCACTGAGCCAAACCGGTTAGGGCCCTACTCATACTTTTCTATAAAATCCCAGCATTCTTTATGATAATAATAATAATAATAGCTAACATTCATAGTATTCATTATATGCTAAGCACTGTTCTAATTGCTTTTCATGTATTAATTTGTTCACAATTCTTTGAGATAACTTAATCCCATTGCATAGAAAAAGAAACTGAGGTGGAGAAAGGATAAGAAATCTGCTCAGGTCATACAATAAGTAAGTAGCAGAGTGGGAATTCCAACCCAAGTATTCTGCCTAAGGGTTCAGATGATTGAATAGCCACTGAATTTATGCCTCTGTAATTTATATATCATTTATAGTATATGATTCCCCTAAATTATTCAAATATTGAAAACTATTTTCTCTCAATTTTACCTTTTAGTAGTATTTAAAGTAGGACAACACATCCAGTAACACTGAAGTTGATGTTAATATTTTATATTTAATCATCAACTCAAGCTGATTTAATTATTCTGGTAAGAATTTCATCTATAGTGCCCTAGTACATCGAGCCTAAAACATTCTACAGATAAGAAGGTTAAAGTTAAAAGGATTTCAGAGTCAATTTTAAGTACGTAAATTAAAAGATGGGAATAAATAGAGGAATAGTGCAGACATTGAGTGTATTACATAGCTAATAAGTATACTTTACACATGTCCATTGGTATAAAGTGATTTATGACTGCAGCGGGAAGGCCGGGGAGGGTTGGGGGGCGGGAGGTAGGGGGGTAAGAGATCAACCAAAGGACTTGTATGCATGCATATAAGCATAACCAATGGACATAAGACACTGGGGGATAGGGGAGGCT
>NW_006299245.1:1507253-1529369 GCF_000327345.1 Myotis davidii | reverse complement strand
GGGCGGGGGGGGGAAATGGACACATATGTAATACCCTTTGTAATAAAAAATTTAAAAAAAAGAAGCAAATTTAGAATTATAACAAAGAAGATTTGGAATGCCATATACAGCTAATATGGCAATTGTCAGTCAGGATCATTTTAGGAAGAGGAGAGCACACTCAAATTAGGCCATTTGTAGAGAGTTTAGTCAAGTGACTTTTCTAAAGGAGTGGATGGGGTTGAGAGAAAGCACAAGAAACAGTGTAGTACCTACTGGCTAGTAGCAAGAAGACATCTTTATCATCCCAACCATGATGGTGTGGGGAGGGAGCAGTTACCAGACCCAAAAGATAGAATCTTGTGGAGGGAGACACCTGACAGAAGTCACAACCTTTGGTAGAGGGAAGCACCCAGCCCAGGGACACCCTTCAGGGAGGCTGCAAGGAAATGTATACCTGACCTCTCTCTCTCTCTCTCTCTCTCTCTCTCTCTCTCTCTCTCTCTCTTCCCCCCCTTCAGCTCTTGTTGAAGATCCCATTGACCAAACCAAATCAGAAAGGGAAGGACAAGGACACAGAATTAGTACATACGCTCAGCTCCTAGAGCACAGAGGAGAGTAGAGAACAGTAGACAGTGGCTCCGAAGGGGCAAACAGAAACCATCCAATAACAACACTGCAGTTGATGTTAGTATTTTATATTTAATCATCAACTCAAGCTGATTTATCTTCTAATAGTTTTTCTCTAAAGGGCTGTATACCTAAAATTTTCCTTAATTCACATGATAGAAAAAGATTTTTTTTCATTAATTTCTTGAAGTCACCCTTCAAGTGAAAAGTTTCCAAGCCACTCTATCTAAAATTACAAACACTCATTACTTTCTGTTCCCTTCTATTTTATTTTAAATTTTTTAATTGTTTTATTTTTGTTGTTATTGTTTCTTTCTATTTTATTCACTTCTGTTACCCTAGTGCTTAGAATAGTGCCTGGTACAAAAGAGATTCCTAAAATATTATATTGTTATTAACTGTTTACTAGCTGTGTGAACAAACTACTTAACTTCTCTGTACATTGATTTCAATTTCCTCATCTGGCAAATAACTATCCCATATGTTTGTTATGAGAATGAAATGAATTAAAATATGGCAAATGTTTAGAACAGTGCCTGGCATATAATAAACTATCTTACTGAAAACTACTAAATTAAATTTTTTTTAAATGTTTGTGAATATTTAAAAATACTAGTTGCTAATTTGTCTCAAAGAAAACAAAAACAAGTTTTACTGACTTTAATATTTTCCTTCTAATGTTCTTAGTTGAATCCATTATTAAAATACACAGTTGATTCATTCATACCACATATATCATTCGGATTGTTAAATATGCATTTTCCATATCCATACAAGTTTGAGTTTTATTAGCCATGGTAGAAACCAATAAAAAAAAAAGCAAATGGGGAGAATGCCTGCTTTCCTCTTTTTATTTTTTATTTTTTTTTGCAGATATAATGAAAGCAGGAATTTGCCAAGTAGAATTTGTCTCTAGTAATTATAATTTTTAAACAAATTTTACTTTTGACAGTGTTCTCTCCCATAATTTAAAAATAAACATATAGTTACGTATTTTTCTTAATTTATTCTTGTTTAGAATTAAACCTTATTTATATTCTTTAAAAGCTATAAAAATTTGAATGCTATTCAAAAGGTACAGTTTTGCAAAAACTTAATGTCCTGTTTTCTCAGCCAAAAATAATATCAGCCAAACTTAAAACAGTATATCTAATGTTCAAGAATTTAATGTTTTAACCACTGCAGGGTTATTAGGAATTTAGTATGGAGACTGTGTATTTTAATACTGAGGTCTTACCTTTATATCTTTAGTAAGAATAACAGATGATTAAGACATATGACAGAAGAAAAGCACAAATGAATTATCTCTTTGTCAGTGGGTCAATGATTTGTTTTGTGCTGAATTACATATGTCTACAAAAGCTGAATTATTACCCTGACCTATTGAAAATAATATTCATTCTTTAATTAAATATGGTATTTGAGTATTAACACCGTTGTTGTTAGAAATATTTGTGTAAACATACACTTCAATGGAGTGAATATGTTCCTTCTCCTCATCGAGAGATGATTTGGCAAAAATTTTACATTAATGTATTTTTAGTAATCATTCAAAGCAGTAATTTGAAATGGCTATGCATTATTCACAAAATTTCCCAAAGACTGAATAATCATTATTTTTTAAATCCAATAAATCCCAGTGTTCTTTCTTTCTTTTGGTGGTGACGAATTCACAACAAATGGACATTTTATTGCAGGTTTCTTTTTCTCTCTTTTTTAAATTTTTGGCTAGTAAGTATAATTACAATGAATAAAACTGAAATAAAATTATTATAACATTAGCACCTTTAAAGAATTTTTCTTATATGTCTTTCTATTTATTTTATCCGTAGAACCCCATCTCAACTTATCACTATAGAAACAAACTGTAAGGACCATTCATTGAAACAGGACATTCATGATACGCTTTGTACACTTTATTGCCTTATATAAAGTTTCTATCAATTATGTTCAATTTAATCCTACCTTAAGATCACTCATTATTCATTCACCCATTCATTGCAAAGCACTGTTTCAGGTATGAGAGATCCACAGTGAGTATGGCAAACACTTGACTCCCATTCTCACTGCCATGCCTTCCTCCTTCCCTGCTGCTTCAATGAAAATAATAATAATCATCCTTTATTGAGCACCTCTTACGTAAAGCTTATGGTGATGTGCTCAATAAATGTGAGCCATTATTATAGTTGCTGTTGTTGGTTTTTGTTTGTTTGTTTGTTAAAGAACGTATTTTATTTATTTATTTACTTTTAATTTCTCTTTATTGTTGAAAGTATTACAGATGTCTCATTTTTCTCCACGCTGTCCCCCCGACCAGGCCCTCGCCACTCTATTGTCTGTCCATGGGTTATGCATATATGCATACAAGTTCTTTGGTTAACCTCCTCCTGTTCCCCTTCCCTCTGAGATTCATCAGTCTGTTCCATGCTTCTATATCTCTGGATCTATTTTGTTCATCAGTTTATTTTGTTTATTAGAGTCCACAGATGTGAGATCATGTGATACTTGTCTTTCTCTGTCGGGCTTGTTTTAGTAAGCATAATACTTTCCAGGTCCCTCCATGCTGTCTCCAACGGTAAGAGACCCTTCTTTCTTAGAGCTGCATAGTTGCTGTTTTATCAAATAAAGAACCTGATAAATGTGTTGCCTGAATACAATCAGGGACTGAGCCAGGGTCTCTAATCTCTGGCCTGACCAAGCGAGGTTTTATCTACTAGTATACCAACTACCAATTTACAACAGATTTTTCCCTCACAGGAAAACTGAATTACAAAAAGGAGAAGAAAATACTGCCCTCTGAATAAAGCTAAAGAAGCTCTTCTAAACAGTTTAATTTTTTTGAGTTAACAATAGTGTAGGGAGATATTAAAGGTTTTTAAGTAACTATTGAAAGGAGAAGAGGAAATAAAAATGACAGAACATTTAGAGTTATAGCAGAAATGGACAATATAGTGGTGAGAAATTTGCTTTATTGTCCACTTGCTCATAGCAGACACCTGTGTTCTGAGTAGACACCTGTCACAATGTGCAAAAGGAAAAGAGCAAACTTCATGGGACTTATCATCAGACTCAGTAACTCACTCTAAACTAAAGCAAACATAGTCAAAGCATAACCCTGTGTTTTTGCCTGTATGGCTGCCTTAAACCAGTATTTTAGCATTTAAAGAAAATTGCTTTGTCCCATAATAAATCTGTTTATGAAATTTCTTATTTTGTACCAGTTCCTGAAATCACAGTAAATGTGAATATCAAGCTTAGTTTTAAAGATGAACAATGACTTCATATACAGAAACATATTTTCCACATTATTTGCATATAAAAATAAATCATGGAATTCTGAATGTTGGCTGCCACTGTATTACATCACAATGCCTTTTATATTAAGCTAAACATTCATCCTCAGCAAAAGATTATTTTTTCAGGATTTATAAAATTCATGAGCTCTGTATTTCTAGAATACTTATTTAGAAACTGCTTAATATTACATATGCATTAACGTGGAAATCTAATGGACAGTATAATAAATATAGGTAATAATATTGTATTATAATCATCAAACTTGCTAAGAGACTAGATATCAATTATTTCCACCATAAAAAGGACATGATAATTATGTGATTTGGTAGAGGTGGTTACAATTACTATCATTATATACTACAATATATAAATGTATCAAATCAACATGTTGGACGCCTGAAACTTGTACAATATTATGTGCCAATTTTAAAGGTTTCAATTAAAAGATTTCATATCTATCTTTCTAGCTATATATTTACAGAGAGTCCCATAGAAGAAGAACAAAATACAGATCTTTTTTCTTGCCTCAGTTAATACAACTGTGGGATTAGATACCCTGGCAAGTGTGGGCCTCACTTGATAAAATGGTAGAAGAGACAGCTGGAGCATATGAGTGATGCAAATGAGAATTAAGTCACCCAAATACATGAGGATATCATTGGGGGCATATGTTCACATAACATTTCAACTGGGTAATGCTAGGCTTTAACATGCATGTCTGTGGGATAGAGGAATCCCTAAAGAATGAAGAGAAACTATTCAAAAGTGTACAGTGGAAAAAATCAGTCCTCACAATGGGCTTCCTTTACAAAAAAATCACTGGGTTAGCAGTATGTATTCCATCACACATGATTTTACAGGGTTTGATTCAGCTGGTCCAAGTAGGAATAACAATTAGAGCACTGTGCAACAGTAATTGCTTGCTGTGGCACTCATCATTTGCTGTGGCACTAATTGAAGCAAAATCTACCCCACACCCCAGCCCAGGGAAAATTTATAAGATGGAAAAAATTTTTAAGCAAAAAGATATCTTTGAGTACCATGTCCATGAATAGTGCTTAAATATGGGTAAATGAAAGGCAGCCACATTTCAAGCAATATAATAGTGTAGCAACTTGTAGCTGATGTGCCTGTGGCATTTGGTAAAGAGAAAAGAGAATAAAGACAACTTGAAAAGAATTTTACTCAGACCAAGAGTCCTTTCTTGAGGTAAATAAAGGAGATAGAGATTTCAATCAATATAATAATAAATTTTGACCCTGGATTGAATAAAAGTATCCTTCATACATACAAAAATAAATTCTGGGTGAGGAGTTCATGTAGAATATATGGTCAATAAACAAAGAAAACCTTTCTATTTTACTGGGAAGGTAGTGGACTTATTTGTGGCATTAGGATCTGAAGTAGTCAATTTTAAGACAAAATCAGTTCAGAAAATCATTTTTCATTGGCTACTAAAATCAACATAGGCATGCCCCATAATGTATAAAATGTCCATTGAAAAAATGTATAAAAAATTTTATAACAGACTGACTGTTACAGAAAAAAATACAGCAAATAACCCAAAAATCCATTTAAGAGAAGAATGGGTAAAGTATTACAGAATAAAGTACTAAAGTATAATCATGTAATAACTACAATTGAGTTTTTCTTACACACAAATTAATGAATGAATCCTACATATATCCTGTATTATTCTATGATCCATATACACATATGAAGTAAAAAAAAAAAAGTAAAATATCTATGGTATTAGAAGTCTAGATATTGGTTACCTTTTGTGGGAGTGTTGTGACGATATGAGGGGCTTCTGGGGGCACTGAGGACATTCTGTTTGATCGGTTTGCTGTTTACACAGATGTGTTCACTTTGTAAAAGTTCATCAAGTTACTCATGTTTCTGTTTTTGTATTATACTTTATTAAAAAGCTTGCTTGAAATAAGACAAAGGAGACTGGATTCAAGTTCTGACTCCATGTATTACTAGCTACATGATCTTAAGCAAGTTATATAACCTCTCTTAGCTTCTACTTTCACATTTGTAAAGTATGGATAATAATAATGCCTACCTCAAAGAGTATTTATAATTACACTAGAGGCCTGGTGCACAAAATTTGTGCACTTGGAGGGGATCCCTCAGCCCAGCCTGTGCCCTCTGGCAGTCCAGGAGCCTTAGGGGGACATCCAACTGATGGCTTAGGCCCACTCTCTGTGGGGAGCAGGCTCCCACCACTGCCGCTGCACTCACCAGCCATGAGCCTGGCTTCTGACTGAGTGGTGCTCCCACTGTGGGAGCGCACTGACCACCAAGAGGAAGCTCCTGTGTTGAACGTCTGCCCCCTAGTGGTCAGTGCATGTCATAGTGACTGGTCATTCTGCTGTTGGGCCGAAACTGGCTCTCCAATATCCCCCAAGGAGTCCTGGATTGCAAGAGGGTGCAGGCCAGGCTGAGGGACCCCACTGGTGCACGATCAGGGCCGGGGAGGGATGTGGGAGATTAGCCAGCCAGGGAGGGACTGTGGGAGGGTGCCAGGGTGTGTCTAGTGGTCGGCAAACTGCGGCTTGTGAGCCACATGCAGCTCTTTGGCCCCTTGAGTGTGGCTCTTCCATAAAATACTGACTTCTGAGCATGGGCCACGAAGTTTCAATCACACTGTACATGCACACCCACACGTAGCCCATCTCGCTCAGTCCTAATCAGCCGGACCCCAGCAGCAAGCTAACCTACCAGTCAGAGTGCCTGCCCCCTGGTGGTCAGTTCATGTCACAGCGAGTGGTTGGGCGGCCTCAGCATATCATTAGCATATTATGCTTTGATTGGTTGAACAACCAACCAGGCGACCAGACACTTAGCATATTAGGCTTTTATTATATAGGATAAGCTAATGGGCCTGGCATAAAATAAGTATTTAATAAATTAGTGCGTGTCATGAAGCAGGTTGATCCTTTAATGGTCGGCTATAGAAGAAAGCAACCTAAAAGCTAAAATGAACATTACTAGAGAGAAGTCTAGTGGCAGATAAGGAAAACGACTATCCTATATAATAGAGAGATAATATGCAAATTAACCCTCACGCCCTCACAAAATGGCTGCCTACAGCCAGGCCGGCAGAGGGGTTACTGAGGGACGACCAAACAACTGAACAGCAGGCTGCATGGGGCGACCAGGTTGGCAGGGGAGGCCATGAGGGGTTACCAGGCTGGCAGAGGGGGCAGTAAGAGGCAACCAGGCCGGCGGGTGGAGGGGGCCAATTAGGGGCGACCAGGCCAGCGAGGGGGGGGGGCGCAGTTGGGGCAACCAGGCTAGCAGAGGGGAAGTTAGGGGTGACCAGGTCAGCAGGGGGAAGCAGTAAGGGGTGACCAGGCCAGCGGGGGCTGCAGTTAGGAGCAACCAGGCTGGCAGGGAGCGGGGAGTTGGGGGTAACCAGGCCAGCAGAAGGGACAGTTAGGAGCAACCAGGCAGGCAGGAGGGGACAGTTAGGGGCAATCAGGCTGGCACACAGAGGCAGTGAGGGGCAATCAGGCTGGTGGGGGGGGGCAGTTAGGGATGACTAGGCAGGCAGGCAGGTGAGTGATTAGGAGCCAGTGGTCCAGGATTGTGAGAGGGATGTCCCCAACTGGAGAGGGGGCAGGCTGGGCTGAGGGGACCCCCACCGTGAGCACGAATTTTGTGCACTGGGCCTCTAGTTTCAAAACAAGAGCCATGAACAATGTCATTTGCTGCAGATAGCTCAAGGAAGATGAGGACAAGATTTGGCAGTATGGATGCCATTGGTGACCTTTATTCGAGCAGACTGAATCCAGGCAGAAGGTATACTGTCATGAGTTAAAACACAAAGGAGAGGTGAGGAAATGAGTAACTATTTCAATGAGTGTGAAGGAAAAAAAATAAAGATCATAAGTAGAGGAGAATATAATTGAGAAGATTATGTTGAATGGGAGAGGCTATATATGAAGAACCAGTAGAGAGAAACTGATAACACAGGAGAGAAAGATTAACCAAGTTATGTCCACAAGGAGGTGAAGAAAAGTAAAATGAAAGCATGAGATAGTCATCTTGCTCATGAGGAAGGACAGCTCTTCTGTGTGCCAAGGGTCAAGAAGAAAGGATGAGTGCAGCCGCGGAGCCACTGATAGGCAAGGAGACATTCTAACCACATGTGTCAACTTTCTCAGTGAAATAAATAAAGGCAGCAGCATCCACCTAGAGAGATGGTAAAATTAGTAGGGTAGAGGCTATAAGGAGATTTTAAAAATAAAACACAAATAAAATTATTGAGGAGAATGGAAGAGACCCTAACCAGAGATAAAATAAATATTGCCAAGGAGTACTGAGGTCCCAACTGTGCTGAGGACCATGACTGTTTTGGGGCACCGACCTACACACTCCAGTAATAATTTGCATCTTAGAACTATTCTTACAATGACTGTGTAATTGTTTTTAAGACCCCAGGTATACAGATGATTCGATTGATCCAGGCATGAGGTTTCTTACAAGGCTGGTGCAAAGGAAAGTTTTGTGATTTCATATGACAGAAATCCAACTCAAACTAGCTTAAACCCATAAGAAAAATGTTAAAAATCCACTTTATTTTTGTTTTCAATGAGTCAACTTAATTAATTGATTAATCATTCCCAAAATACTGATGAGCATCAAAATTTGTTTTCAAAATATGTTCTTATATTTAAGGACATAAGATGAAGTAAATGTGCAGATATCCTGCACGCATATTTTGGTGATTATATGTTGGCAATTTAAATTTAATTGACATTAAACTTAGGAGTTAATACAAATTAAATCTTGTGCCTTCTATTTCAAACCCTGTAATATTTTTTATATAAGACCAAAAACACCTTAGCATAGCATGGTGAGCCCACCGCGGTCTAGCTCCTGCTACTCCCTGGCCATGTCATACCCCCTGCGGGCTCCCTCCATGGCAGCCTCACTGGCTTTCCTTCCCTCCTTCCTATATCCCAGGCAACTTCCCAACACATAGCTGTCCCATAGGCTCTGATTTTGTCTGGCAAGTTTTGCTTGTTTCATCCCTCAAAGCTCTGCTCAAAGGTCTCGTTTTCAGAAAAGGAAAAGCTTCCCCTGGCCTCCTGGACCACATCAATCTACCGGTTAAATTACGTTTCGGTTTTCATAGCCGTGTACTGAGCACTTCTCATTGACATCTCTTCACACAGTTGTAGCCTTACAGCCGTTTCTGTGATTGCTTCATTAGAGTCTGTCATACTCACTGCATTATGAATGCCCAGAAAGACAGAGATTGTCTAGTTTGGGTCACAGTTGTATCACTAATACCTAATACATTGTCTTGCTCATTATTGTGAGTCAATAAAATGAATATATAGTGAATGGACCAATCAACTTACAGTGGGGCCTTGACTTACGAGTGTCCCGACTAAAGAGTTTTTTGAGATACCAGCTGTCTTTTGGCCAATTTTTTGCATTGAGTTGACAGAGTAATTTGAGTTAACGAGCTCGGTCTCGGAACAAATTAAACTCGTAAGTCAAGGCCCCACTGTATTTATAAATTCTTGATGTAAAAAAATACACAATTTTTTTGTTGATCCCTTGGCTTCTCAAGAATGAAAGAAGACTGTAAAATAAACTAAAAGAAAAACAGGCTGTGTAGCTCAATTGGTTGAAGTGTTGATCATACACTAAAAGGTGGTGGGTTCATTTCCTGGCCGAGGCACATACCCCTGTTGCAGGTTCAATTCCCTACTGGGGTGATACAGAATGTTTTTTCTCTCTCTCCTTTCCTCTGTCTAAAATTATTTTTTAAAAACACTTTTAAAAATTAATTAATTAATTAATTAAAATAAAATAAAAGACTTTTTCCTGAGTTCAGGATTTCACTTTTGGGATTAGAAAAGTTGTAAGTATATATTTACTAGCATTTATTTTCCAAACATTGGCTTGTATATGTTTAGATTTTATTTTACAAGCCACTTTTCTGGAGACAAAATGCTAAGTGGTGTTTATTTCTGTCCACTATCACCAGGGAGTTGTTTAAAACGCAAAATTAAAAATCCACGCATAACAAAAATTTTAGATCTTGCCCACCGCTTAGTATCATGTAATTATATGTAGTATAGTTGTCTGATAGCAGGTGCTGTATGTATCTTGTATCTACATTATTGTTTACATATTACTGATTCTCCATGAATCATTACAGAGGACATTACAGAGGACCCATTATCTCTCTAGGGCCAGGTGGAGATTGTATATAAAAATGGATAATGGTGCTCTTCGGGAAATTAAAGATGTTGGTCAACTCCCTCTTTGGCAGCTGTCCAATTTGCATACTTGCATTTTTCTTTCTGAATTTCCACTGAAACTTCAGTTGAATAAGGTGTTCATTTGCATTTTGAAAATGCTTAATTATGCTGCATTAAACAGCTGCCCCCAGCTGTAGTCTCAGACCTGGCTAGAATTAGTGAACTTCCTGTGTCCTGGCAAATCACTTTGAGAGTTTTCCAATCAAAGGAAAGGCATTAGTATCCATGTTCTTACAGAATGCTATGAAGGTTTGAGCCAATGTAGGAGACTTAAGGAAGACTTATCTGAAAAAAATGAGGGTTGAGCTAAGAAACAGAGAATTGAAGCTAACAAACTGAAGAATGGGAAAGGAATATTCCTAGTAGAGAGAACAGTATTAGACTCTTGTGAGCCCATGAGAGAAACTTAAAAAAAATAACAAATGATAAATTAGTGCCACTGGCATGCAAGGCTTGAGTTAAAGAGTAGAATGAAGTTAAGCTGGAGACATAGATAGGAGTGAAATCACAGGAGTCTTTAAGAGCTACATTCATTATTTTAGTCTCTATTTATTTTATTCTATTCTATTTTATTTTTGTTAATTCTCAGCTGAGGATATTTTTCCATTGATTTTTAGAGCAGGTGGAAGAGAGAGGAAAGACAGAGAGAGAGAAATATCGATGTGAGAGAAACACATCGATTGGTTGCCTCCTTCATGAGTCCCAACCAGGGCCTGTGCTGGGGAGGAAACTGCAACCAAGGTAACTGCCCTTGACTGGAATTGAACCCAGGACCCTTTGGATAGGCCAACACTCTATCCACTGAGCCAAACCGGCTAGGGCTATTTTAGTCTCTATTTAAAACAACAACGTTAAGTCCCTGAAGGGATGGGTGTCAGGTAGAGAGAGGAGGTAACAATAAAAAATCATATTTGAAAATATTGCTCTGGATACAATTTAATAAACTGAAAAAGAGTTCGAGTGGACATGCAGAGACCAAATAAAATCACTTTGTAGGAGTTCAGGCTAGAGAAACCAGAGTAGTTGCAGTAGAAAACAAGAAAAGTAAATGGATTGACAGGATATTTAGGTGGTAAATTTCACAAGTTTCTTATGGGGTTTAGACACATTGCACTTGAGAACTCTGAGACACTCGAGTAGAGATTTTGAAGAAGCAACTGAGTACATGGGCACCCCCCACCTGTGAATGAGGCAGAAGTATGAGGCTCAGCCACTTCAATCCCAATCCATCCATCATGGATGAGTCCAGGATCTAAAATGCATCCCCGCCCCCCAACCAGGTTGGCCAAAGCGTTGTTGGGACTGCATACCAGTTCAACTTCTTTCTCACATTTTCACCTTCCTTCCACAGTTATTGACTCATAATGAACAGTTTGTACCCCAAGTGCTATCACAACATCTGATCTAAAGAACCCAACTATAAAAGTATGAAATGGAAAAGGGAAAGTGCTTAGAACCACTGAACCAGAGAAAGGTGAACCAGTAAAGTAACAGATAAGGAAATGCTAGAAATTAAGAAGGAAAGCCTGGAGAGCATGGTGTCCTGGGAGCCAAAATAAGCACATGTTTCAAAAAACAAACAGTGGGCAAGAGTGCTGAGAGATCAGAAAAATTTGCTGCGAAATGTCCATTGGATTTAAATCATAGAGGTCTTTGGTGACCTTAGCCACAGTTGTTTTGGTGCAATATTAGAAACAACTGTCATAATGGAGAGAGTAGAGGAGTGAGTTAGAGGTGAGAAAATTGACTCACCAAATACCAAAAACTCTTTAGAAAATTTAGATTTAATGAGTGGGAAAGATTGAAATAAGGTGGCGGGGTGAGGAATGTGGGGGTCAAGAAAAAGTTGTTGTTTTTAAGTTAGAAGAGACATGCACAGGTTTGAATGTAACTGGAAATAACCCAATTGAGAAGGATATGTTGAATGAGTAGCGGAGTGGAAGTGGAGCGGAGGAATTGAACATGTCAGACACCTGATGAAGCACGAAGGGATGCGATCCAAAACACAGGTGGAGCAATTGGCCTTAAATGATCAGAAGACTACATCCTAAACTAAAATAGAAAAAAGAAAACATGGATACAGATGGAACTGTCTGAATTTGGTAGCAGAAAGCTGAGGGAGTTCCCATCTGATGCCTTCTATTTTCTTCAGGAAGGAGGAGGTGAAGTCATCTGCTATGAATGAGGAGTTAAGAATATCTGCAGTTTTAGAGTGTACAATGTTCCAAACAATTATTAAAAACAGAGGGAGAGAATCTACCAGGTAAACATGGAAAAATTAGCAAACTTTTAAAGGTCCCAATGTATTGGCAGCAATCTTCCCTGATGGGTGACATTTTGTGGCAGTGCCAGGCTGTTCCGCTGAAGGCGTACAAATACATTCATTCAGAGTTGGGCTATTGTCAGATAAATGGGAAGGAAAATGTTTAAGAGACAAAGGGACAAGGGAGGTAAGAGTATCGCTGAGAGTGATATTCAAATAATGGACTGAGATCTAAATTAAATGATGATGATGAAAGAATGAAAAAAGATGATAAGGTGGGAACTGGTGGGGAAAGTAAAAGGGTTAGCACATTAGAACAATACTTCTCCAGGACTGAGGATCGTGTAAATATGCAGACTAAGATTCTATCCCATAGGGAGAACCTAAGGTTCTGCCTTTCTAAGAAGTTCCGAGGTAATGTTGATACTGCTGGTCTGAGGACCAGACTAAAAAGGCATTAGAAGTTCAAAAAAGATCAAAAGTAGTTTTGAACTTGAAAAGGAGAGTGATAGAGAGAGCAAGAGAGATTACAAGAAGAAGACAGAAGCAATAGGAGGAAAATAGTGGACAAAGGATCAGAAAACAAAGAGAAGCAGAAACAAAGGAAAGCTGCAGTACTAGAATTTTAGAGGAGCAAGGTGGATGTCTGCTTCTGAGGGAGGGCAAATGACCAGGTCACCAAAGATGCGAGTAGATCACTAGAGCTGCAGTGGCTAAACACTGAAGATTTGACTAATGGGATTCCATGAAAGACAATCTGTACAGGTACTAAAGAGGCTCCTTCTATTGCTGTTTTCCCCTCACATTTTTACAAAATATCCCCACTCAGCCCTGGCCAGGTGGCTGAGTTGGTTGGAGTGTTGGCTCATACGCCAAAAGTTTGCAGGTTCAATTCTCGGACAGGGCACATACATAGGTTTCGGCTCGATTCCCCATCGTGTGCTTACGGCTTCCCTCTGGCACCCAAGACCCAGGCTTCCCTAACAGCCCCGGCTTCATGCGGAAGGTCATCTGGAAGGATGTCCAGTCTAATTAGCATATTATGCTTTTATTATTATAGGTATTGCCTCCTAACCCAGGCACAGGCAAGTTATATATACATATATCTTCCCATTCACATGAAGCTATCTCAGTGACTCTGTCCTGGCCACCTGTGCCTGCCTAACCAATGTAGATGCCTGGCCATGGTGGACTAGGTTGTAGTTCAGTGTGGGAGGGACACTCACATTGTCACTGAGGAGGCAGAAAAGGCAGGACTGATTTCTAAGAATAACTCTATTGCAACTAGAATTTTAAAATTAACTTCCAACACATCCCAGAGCCCTAAAAGACAGGATAGGACAATCTGTAAGGCAACTCTTAAAAACTGGAGTTTTGGGGGCTTAAGACACATGTAATCATAGGTAAGGGAAAAGGAAGATTCTACTCTGATTGAAGAGGGACCATTAAATCTAGACAGCTCAAATGGGGTTAAGCTTAGGCTCAGGTGATACAAATGAGTCCACAAAATTCATTTTTCTATCCCTTCCTATGAACCAAATCTTCCCAAGAAATTGTAACTTGCCTTCTAGTTCCTGAGTAAGCAGCCAAAAATTTCCTCCAATGCTGAGTGGAGTCAACCACAGAGTAACAAACAGCAACAAAGTAATAAAAATTATATAAACAAAAACACTGTTTGTAACTCAAGGTGAATCGATCAAACTCAAGTTTAGGAGACAAAACAAGTTTGGATTAAACAAATATTGATAATATCTCATTTTTTTTGTTAAACCTTAATTGTGCTTAATGTTTCATTTTCTTTAAATCTTGTCCTGTATAATAACTCTTCCTTGGAAATGTAGGGATTGAATATTAGGTAAGTATTTGCTTTGAAGAGAAAAGTTTTAACTTTCATAAAAAAGAAACAATTGAACATAAAAACAGGCCACAACATAACTTCAAAACCATACTTCAACAATTAAACTCTCTGATAACCCACGGACACACACAATAATGTGATGAAATCCTGGGGGGCGGGGGGAGCAGGGTGGAGGGGGGTCAATGGGGAAAACAAAGGGAGACATCTGTAATACTTTCAACAATACAGATGAATTTTACAAAATTAAACTCTGTGGACCACAAATATGCCTCCTAACCTAGGCACAGGCAAGTTATAAGGGTGCATGAGTAATAAGTAATGGAGTCATAAGTTTTCTGGCAATGTTCAAGAAGTATAAGCAACATTATGTAAACTGTCCTTGCAAACCTGAAATCTGCAATGAGATGACAAACCCAAGAGGATTTACTCGCTCTTCAACAATAGCTCCATTGTGTCAACCTGAATAAATGAGCCACATAGTCATTTCTGGCAGGGCAAACACAGGGAGCTATTGCTGATAACTCTGCAAATCACATAAACTAGGCAATGCCCATTCCATGGTTACTAATGTACAAACCTGTACAAATTTGGACAGAAGTCGTGATTTAACATACACCAGAAATTTATACCTTAAACTACCTTGAAACTAGCCACAGTTTCTGGGAAGAATACTTGTGGTAGTTGGGCAAAGAAGAAGATTACCTAGATTCTTGTATGCATGAAAAATCTGATTCTTATAACTACTCGGTTTAATTTAGAAGGAAAAGTTTGTCAGTATCATCAAATGATTAGCTCTTTCTTGAATTAGAGAGATCTTACCTTGACAGAAGAGGAGGCATATGACATTCTCAGTGTTCTGCTACTCACTGTGTAACAGCATCATCAGATTCCATGGTACTCCCTGATATAAAGTTTTAACCAAAAAATAACGTATTTAAGGGTAGGAGTCTAGCCAAAAAGGAAAAACTTGCAGATTTAGTAGAGTTGGCAATTTGGGGCCCAAGGAGATAAGAGAAAAATTTTTCACTAGGGAGAAAAAACATAGACTGAATGCTCTCTCTCTCTCTCTCTCTCTCTCTCTCTCTTTTTCTTGCCTCTTGCTTCTCGCCTCTCATCTCTCCACTTCTTATATAGGTTTCAAAATAAAGACTTTTTTGTTTGATGGCTTTTATCTTTCAACTTCTTAATAAATTACCAATACTTTAGCTCATGGTGCACCCAAAATACGGATTACAAATTAAAACACCCACTAGGGTTAAGCAGATAAAGCAAAGGAGCTAAGTCATTTCTGTCAAGTTGAAGAAAATATGCAGTGGTGAGAACTTGGGAACTTGTAGAGTGCATGAGCCATTGAAGGGTCTTACTATTTACTTACCTCTAATCGCTGTTACATGTAGAAATTCCAGCCGAGTGTTGCCAGATGTTGCAAATTTTCAAGATAAACTGCAAATCTGAATTTTTATGTGCTGTCTCCTGGATTTTTAATCTGACAACAATTTGAACATTGTTTGGAAATGCATGGGGACTTCTAATCAAGATGGTTTAGTGAGTTCATAAATTACCACGCCCTCTCTCTCCTAACCCTCAACCATGTTTGGAAATATATTTAAAAAGATACAAGCATTATGATACTAGCTGAGTACAAGATCAAGATAAATATCTCCATGAACTGGAAACAGAACAGAAAGGCAAGCAGCGAGCAAGGCTCTGGAAGATGAGCAGCCAGAACCAGGCACGCTGCCTGAAGCCACATCTGAGCTGGAACTACCATGGGTATGTAGGAAGCTTAAAAAGATTCACTTGCTGCTATGGACTATGGTTAACTAGGAAGTGTTAGATCTGAGAAAGTAGGAGGGGAAAAAACAAAGTCTTAAGACAAAGAACTGATCCGAAGATCCCCTATTTCCATAACTACACCTATACATTCCCAATATTACCATGATCAGGAGTTCAGAAACAAAACAACTCTAGAGATTTTATAGATGTTGTCTACCTTAATCATTAAAACTCATTAATCTACCCGATTATTTATTCAACAGCAATTATTGAGCAGCATGACATGTCAGGCAGTATTCTAGGTGCTAGAGAAAAAAAAAATTAGTGAACAAATCAAAATCCGTGCATATTTAGGTTACATTCTCATTGTGGGGAAAGGGCAGTGTGGGAAACAGATCACAAATAAACAAGGAAAATATAACATATGTCAGAGGGTCAGCAGGCTAGGAAGAAACAATAAACGAAGGTAAGGAAGGGCAAGAGCAGCAGAGTGGAAAGAAGGATGCTTTTTATAGCGAGTGCCGGAGAGAAGTTAGTATCTGAGGGAGCCAAGTCTCCCGGGCAGATGACGCAGGAAGTCCGAATACTTTAAGGCAGGAGCATTGCTGACATGCCCAAGGAACAGCAGGAGACTAGTGTGACCGGATGGAGTGAGCAAGAAGACGGGGAAGAGCAAAAGTCAGAACTGCAGCAGGAGGCCAGATCGCACAGGCCCGGCCAGGCCGTTTTTACATCTCTGGCTTTGGCTCCTAGAGAGGTGAAAAGCTACTGGGAGATTTGAAAGGGACAAAAGACATAATGTGACTCATCCATTGAAAAGATCACACCAACAGCTGTATGGAAAAGACTACCCAAGATATAAAGAGCATGGAAAGAGGCAAGGAAACAAATTAGGAACCTGTTCAAGCAATCCAGGCCAGAGACGATGATGGCTTGGACCAAGGTGGATGCAGTGGAGGTGGTGCGGACTGGTTAAAATCTGAATATATGTTGAAAAGAAAGATAAGAAGATTTCTGTTAAATCGAATGGGGAGTGTGAAAGAAAAAGTGAAAAATGACTCCAGGCTTCTTGGCTTCCATAGCTGGAGGAATATTGCCATTCACTGGCATTGGGAAGTATGGGGAGAGGTTGGAAGTTGGGTGAGAATGAGAATTGGAGGTTTTGATATTAAGTTTGAAGCTATTCAAGTGGAAATTTCAAATGGGAATCTCAAGGGAGAAGTCCAGACTATGGATGAAAATTTGAGTTATCTGTGGAATCATGAAATTTAAATCCATCCGACCAGATGAGATCAGCAAAGGAGAGCATGTAGATTTATTAGTCCCAGTAAAACACTCCAGTCTTGAGGAGAGTTTAACAAGGGGTCTATTTAAGTGGTGAGGCAGGAATTAGGGTGAAGAATAAGCGATAGTGCACTGCCCCAACAGCCACATGCTTACAGGGGTACGAGGAAGGAGAGGTTCCTAGGAACCCAGAGGAGGTAACTGGATGGAGAGGACCCCTGACAAGAGCTGCAACCTTTAGTTAAAGAAGGCTAGCAGAATAAATAGCCCCCACCCTCTCTCTCTTCCCAGTGTTCAACTAGAAGTCAAGGGCAAAGGACTCTGTCACCTCTTGGGCACAAGTCAAGGAAGAGAAGGGGATAAAACAATGTGGAGGGGCAAATGGAAGCACTCTGGCACAAATGATAAAAGCAGAAAAGAGACCCAAGAAAGGAATCCTGGGTAATCCCAGTTCTAGAGATCAAACAGGGGAGGAGTGTGTGTTGAAAAGGCTATTCTTTTTTTATTCAGTTGACTTGACACCTTTGTCAAAAAATCAACTGATCTTAAATGGAAGGGTTAATTCCAAGATTTTCAATTCTACTCCCTTGATCTATATGTCTGTCCTTATGTCAGTACCACCCTGCCTTGATTACTATAGCTTTGTAGTCAATTTTGAACTCAGGAAGTGTGAGTCGGGCCTCTGTTCTTTTTCAGGATTTTTTTGACTAATCTGGGATTCTTGCAATTTACATATGAATTTTAGGATTACTTTGTCATTTCTTTTTAAAAAAGGCAACTGGAATTTGTATAGGGATTGTATGGAACCTGTATATCAGTTTGGCGAGTATTTCTAGCTGAATAATGTCTTCCAATCCATAAGCAACAGATATTTTTCCATTTATTTAGATCTTCCTTAATTTCTTTTTTAAATGTTTTAGTGTACAAGTATTGCACTTCTTTTGTTAACTTTATTACTGGTATTTTATTCTTTTGATGGTATTGTAAATTAAATTATTTTCTTACATTTCTTCACTTGTTTACTGCTAGTATATAGAAAATACAATTGATCATCTCATATGATTCCCATGGGTTTGATTCCTGGTCGGTCAGGGCAGATACCTGAGTTGTGGGTTGAGTCCCCAGTCAGGGCACGTTCAGGAGGCAGCTGGCTGATGTTTTTCTCTCACATCTCTCTCTCTCTCTCTCTCTCTCTCTCTCTCTCTCTCTCTCTTTCTCTCTCTCTCTCCTCCCACTCTCTCTAAAATCAATAAGCATATTCTCAGATGAGTATTTAAAAAATAAATTGCTTTTTGTATGTAGGTCTTATATCTTGCAATTTTGCTGAATTTTCTTATTAGTCCTCACAGTTTTTTTGCATGTGTGTGAATTCTTTAGGATTTCTGCATACAGTATCATATCATCTGAAAAAAATTTTACCTCTTCCTTTCCAAATTTTTACCTCTTCCTTTTATCTCTTTTTCTTGCCTAATTGTCCTAACTAGATCCTCTGTTCACAATATTGAGTAGAAGTAAACCATGTATTTTTGAAAACTCATGCTCAAATAGGATTTCTCTCAGGAACTTAAAGGCTATTCAATGTGATAATATAAGGTAATAATACATTGAATGAGAAATTTCAAAAGATCATCTCAATATATTTATATGAGGAATACATATCATGCTTGTGATGTGCCAGATAGTTTTAAGCACTTTATATGTATTAACTCATCGAACCTTTAAAACAACTTTATGGTTAGGTGCTGTCATCCCCAATACCACACATGAGGAAATCAAGCTAGAGTTAATTGGTTCAATATAACACAGCAGTAAGTGACAGAGTTGGAATTTAAACCCAGACAGAGTCCTAGCTCTTAACCATTCAGAATGCTGACTCACATATATAGTTATTCAGCAAGTAGCTTAATGGTGAAATTTGAGAAGCATTCTTATTAATGTCAGGAGAAAGACAAGGATGCCAGCTATTACTACTTCTACTGACTATTTTAGCATAGGTTCAGTAAATGTAAGCCTAGAAAATTTTTTGACATAATAATTGGAAATGAAGAGAACTAACTGTCATTATTTGTGGAAAAGATGGTTCTCTACACAGGAAATTCAATAGCCTCTAAGTTCAGGTATGGCAATACAATAAAAGTCAGCAGACTTGTGGATAAATGAGCCACATACAGGAAAGGGGGAGGCATATTCTTAAGTGCCAGTAATAATCGATTAGATAATACAAAAAAAATCCATTCAAAACAAGTACTATAAGATGTCTAGGAATATAGATCCAATAAAATGTAAAGAAGTAGGGGAATGAAGTGTTTGAGAAAAGAAAAAGAAAGTAGACTGTAGGCTGACTATAGTATAGGGTTTCTGCTGGGGGAGAGGGGCGGGTCAGAAAAGGGCACTTGGCTGGATTTAAAAGGTTTGAATATATGCTCCATAGAAGGTTTACGAGCAAGGAAGTAATAAAATTAATGTACAATTAGGGAAATTTAATCTGACATCAGTTAAATGAAATCCATTGTCGGAGCAGGCCTGAAAATGTGGTGCTGATCTTCAGTTGTGACCGCATTCTCGTGTGGCGATTTTTGCAACTGGATCACTCTCAGTGAGGAGCAATATACTGCCACTGGCCCAACTTAAAGGGAAACGAGTATTTGAGATCTGACCACATTTTGTGTACAGTAAAACAGAAAAGCAGAAAACACTGCTGTGGTGCTGCTTGTCAGACAAACACTTTGGCCCTCATATTTTTAATATGAGGTCAAGTGACAGAATCCTGAGTCATCCAGTGGCCTGGTTGATGGCCAGGTCTTCTATCTAATGACTGATTTGGGCATTTAGGAAAAAAAGACTAAAAATATGACTATCATAGGCAGAATGCACTTATTTTAAAAAATGGGACTCTGGACAGTTTCATAAAATTGTAATGAAACCATGGTAATAAGAGGCAATGGCTCTAAGGGATAACCCGGGGATTAAGAAGATTGTAACATCAAAGTCTGGTCTTAGTTTGGCATTGCATAGGGGGAAACCTAAACAAGTATACTCAGGTCCTTACCTTTCCTGATTTCTCTATTTGTTATATTTTCATTTACCAAATACTAATTGGACACCTCCTGTATGTCCTTAGCACTGTGCTAAGTCCTGAGAACTGAGCTGGAATAAAGCAGAAATGCACCTGCCATCTCAAGGTTTACATTCCTGCCTGAAGCCCGCATTATAGCACATTCCTCCTGGGCTTGCAGGGCTCCACTCTCCCGAGTCGTCCCCTGCCTCCCTCCTTTGCTGGCTTGTTTTCTTTTGCTTTTCTCTTAATATTGGTTGCCCTCAACCCTTAGCCCTCTTCTCTTCTCTCCCAATATTCTTCCAGAGTAATCTCATATACTCCCATTTTGCTATTTCATTTATTTATTATATGTGGATCAGTATATATAGAGAGAGATTACATACATATGGATTAAAATACATGGATTACTATACATATGGATTGATATGTGTGTATTACTATGCAAGCATTTTGCAAATATAAAGTCGCGTGCTCCTCATAACAACCATTTGAAGTAGGTATTATTTTACCCATTTTTTCAGATGAGAATGTCAAGGCACAGACTAGTTAAGAAAGTGGCCAAAATGGAATTTGAATCAAGGCAGACCACACCCTAAGTCACTATGCTATGCACTCTCCCATAATCCACTTGGGCCCCTCTGTGTCTCCCCACTAGAGGACGTAAGGGGCAAAGATAACCGGTGCAAACATAAAGCTTAAGTTGCTTGCTGTGTTGTGAGTAATGACCCATGGATTTTATGTCTTCTGCCAGTACCCATGTAAGTGTGGTAGGCTAATTTGTTAGCTTATCAGTAAGGTAAAATCTCAGACTCTTCGCAGTTCTCAATGTACAATGAGTGATGAGAAAACCTTTTAACTAAGCGAAGTGACCATGTGAGACAATCCTGGGGAACAGCTTAAAATGATTAGGGAAAAGATGGTCTAAGAAGGATCACTATCTGCGGGAAATAGGCAGCCACTGAAAGTATTTAGCATGTGTAAAACATGACAAAGTGTTACTTTCACAATATTAACAATATTAATCTGACATTGGCACAGCTGGAATTAGACCCAAATAGCAGCAGCCATAGCAATTAACATTTACTGAGTACTTACTGTGAAGAAGGCATTATAATACAAATTCTATTTAACCCCCATTATAACTAAAGTAGAGGTCCAGTGCACAAAATTTGTGCACTGAGCAGGGGGGGAGGGTCCCTCAGCCTGCCTGTGCCCTCTCGCTGTCCAGGACCCTTAGCTCCTTACAGCCCGCCTGTTGGCTGCTCCTTAGTGCTGCTGTGGAGGCAGGAGAGGCTCCCACTACCACAGCTGCACTTGCCAGCTATAAGCCCAGCTTCTGGCTGAGTGGTGCTCCCCCTAGGGGAGCACTCTGATTACCAGGGGTCAGCTCCTCCATTGAGCATCTGCCCCCGGTGGTTGGTGCGCATCATAGCAACCGATCATTCTGGTTGATCTGCCATAATGGTTGCTTAGGATTTTATTATATAGACTAGAGGCCCAGTGCACAAAAATTTGTGCACTCGGGGGAGAGGGGGGTCCCTCAGCCCGGCCTGTGCCCTCTCACAGTCTGGGACCCCCTCGGGAGGTAACGACCTGCTGGCTTAGGCCTGCTCCCGGGTGGCAGAGGGCAGGCCCAATCCCTAGGTGCAGCCCCTGGTCGGGCTCAGAGCAGGGCCAATTG
>NW_006299245.1:1491893-1506379 GCF_000327345.1 Myotis davidii | reverse complement strand
AGAGCCTGGCTGGCTGAGAGCAGGTTTCTGGGGTTTGTTTTAGCTTCTATATTTGTAAGAATGTTACAAACTGCAAGCTCAGAGGCCGGCAAGGCAAGGCGGGGAACATTGTTTCCTCCATCACTGAAGCAAGCAAGCCTCATGTTAGTTTCAAGCTGCCTGGCTGCCGGCCACCATCTTGGCTGGCAGTTAATTTGCATATCTCCCTGATTAGCCAATGGGAAGGGTAGCAGTCGTACGCCAATTACCATGTTTCTCTTTTATTAGATAGGATAGGGTCATTATAATAAATATTAACACATATAATATTTGCCATGTGAACACCTTTAAATACATGAACTCACTAAATGTACATAACAACCTTATAAGGTAGATACTACTATCACCACTTTTTTACAAATAAGGAAACTAAGACATCTATTAAAAAAGTAACTTGCCCATGGTCACAACCATCTACAAACAATAGTGGAGGTAGGATTTCACCATAGGAAATCTTCCTGCTAGAGAACATGTTCTTACTCATTATCCTATACTACAACTTAGATAAGGTAATACAATCATTATACCCATTTTACAGCTATGTAAAGAAGTATAGCAAAATTAAGTCACTTACCCAAAGTCATAAAGCCAGTAAGTGGTGAAACCAGAAGAACCTGCTAAATAGAAAGAGGCAGGCTATATCATCAACTATACAAATTCAATTTCTATACTTATCTGGTTCTTTTCAACTAGTCCTTTTGTGGTTCTGACTTACTAGTAAAGGGATTCCTTTGGAGATTGTTATTAAGAGGATCTTAACTCAGACTCAAAGGGCACCTTCAGTCATTGTGCTGGTAACCAAAATAAGCAAATGAGGCAAGCAATGCCTTAAAGGATGACATCACTTAACTTAGGGATCTTTGACTGAGAATGACAGGAACACAGTTCAAAGTCTCTCTCTCTCTCTTTCTCGCTCTTTCTCTCTCTCTCTCTCTCTCTCTCTCTCTCTCTGTCTCTTATCTCTGCTTCTCTTTGACCATTGACATAATTCTCACAATCAGATTTTCTCCCTGAAGCAGGAATAATGTTTATTATCATCTGCAGGCTCACATCTAACTAGCTTCACCACCAAAACATGAAAAAAAAAATTTTCTCCAATTCCAGTTAAAAAATATATGGTAGGAAAGGACTCCATTAGCCTGGCTCGAGTCATTCCCTCACATTAGGACCAATCCTTGTGAGTACAAGGGTACTATCTTGGAATTACTCAGGCCACTTATTCATCCCTGGGTGGGGGCAAGGTTGTGGAGTGTGTAAAGAGCAAGTCAGGAAGCAATGACTGATAGTCCCTTCTACTACCATGTAATTGTAGTTGAAGAGCTATTTCCCAAAAGAAGCAGAGAGAGGGGGCAGTGGTCTCAGGCAACCAGGAGCAATAGATCTTCACAATATCTGACAGGGACCCTTTCTATTTGGCTTTGGCACCCTTTATATTTGAAACACATTTTAGAATTCTGTACATAATTCAATTTAGCACAAGGCTGGGTTTCATTGCTTTATTCATGGATACCTTGATTTCCCAAGTGAGACAATGATCTTGGAGAAGGGAAGTGAGCTCAGATTGGGTATGTTCATGCACTTAGTAAATTCCTGTGGAAATGATGTCCAGCCAACCTTCACTACCACACTATAAATGTGGAAACCGTTCTTTGGTTAATGGCAGCAGCAGTTTCGGGAAGACTGTCCTTGTTTGAAATTCTTCCTCTGATTCACAGCTGGCACAAAGCTTTTGCTCTCCCCAAGTGACGGCTCCCACACCATTTTGTCTTCATAACACTAACAGCTCACTGTCACTAACAGCTCAGCTAGTTGAGTTAATTGCCCATTGATTTCTACTCTGTAATGGTATTTGACATGTTGCAGGTTTTTTAATGTTTATATTACACTCTTACCACAGCCAGTTTTTAAACTTGAAATAGCGTCTACTATTCTTTAAGCACTTGGTTTGGTGTTTTTGTATATCTTAGCTAATTAAACAAAGTTAGCATTTACACACACACACACAGACACACACGGTTAAGATGATTGAGGAGAGATTAAGGATGTACCCAAGCTCACGACCATTGTATGTTGTTTAGCCAGAATTCCCAACCAAGTCTGCCTGACTTCCAAGATTATCTTATCTCACTATTTGGCTAGAAAATCAAATGCTAACTACACCTTTAATTATTGCACAGCTAATGTTTTCTTTGCAAGACATTAGCATACATTCAGTCCAAGCAAAAACATTTACCTCCTAACGTAGTGACACTCTCCCCTCCGCACACCCAGCATGGAATTTCCAAACATTCATAATGATCTCCACGTTAAGCTACTTGTTTAGAGAAGTCCTCATCCTGAATACTTTGGGCTGTCAAGAACAGGGACAAATTTATGTTCTCATCGTACAGAGATGATTTTCTAAAATTATCTTCAGGAACAAAATCATAATGATTTTGGTTGGTAAGGGGAAAACTCCTTTTTTCTTTTCTTGGTTTTTTTTATAACCCGAAAATTTTTCTCACCTGTTCTAAAAACTTCTCTTGGGAAAGAAATAAAACCAAAGCCAATCTCAGCCAGCAAAAAGAGAGAGAGAGAGAGAGAGAGAGAGAGAGAGAGAGAGAGAGAGAGAGAGAGAGCGAGAGAGAGAGGGAAAAGACGTGAGCAATAGTCGACTGCTAGCTGATGGCCTTGAGCACATCAATTTCGTGTCAACACCCCTCGCTCTGGTAGCCATGTTGATAAAGTCATCAAGGAAGGCGAAAGAACACAATCTTAACTGAGCCATGTGGTCCGGCCAGGATGGTCTGAAGAGAATCATGAAGTGGCGTCAGTGAGCAGGATAACTGTGGGTAAGGAGGGAGCCTAACACAACACTGTTTTTATTTCACTTCAGTGATTACAGAATTAATGGGTAAAACATTTGTTACCAAAAGGGAAGGTGTTTCTCCTTTCTTAATTATAGAACAAATTAAGTAAACATGGTCTGAATCCAAAAAGATTAGATCACGGAGAGAAACAACACTCTAAATTTTCCTCTGGGACTAAAGGGACCCAAAGAGTTTGAACAATGCACTGTTTTGGTTGTTGTTGGGATAATTTTTCTTTCTTTTCTTTTCTAAAAGAAGTTGGAATGTATCAGCTGATGTCACTGACATACCTTGGTACTCCTGAGGGAAAGGAGATAGAAACAAAAGACAAAGAAATAAACTTAGTGGGCTTTCTCTTGCCTTTACCAGCTGACTGAAAAAATATTCTGTCTAATAAATGCGAGATAGTTGAAACCCCTGTGAGAGCTTAAAGAAATGTTCTAATGCTAACACATTGTGATAATTTTCATGCTAAATCTTTTTATACTCTTGTTTATTTGAATATTTAAGTTCATGAAATGACATGTCTGTATGCTGTGTACAAACATATACACTGTAATAATTTTAATAATAACTATTGTGGATTTAAATATATATCATCAGAATATCAGACACTTCCTAAGTAATACTTAAAAGCATAATAGAACAAATCTATAATAATAAAAGCATAATATGCTAATATGACTGGATAGCTAAAAGATCTTCTGGACGTCATTCTGGACATCCTTCCAAATGAAGCCGCAATGGCAGGGCCAAGGCAGAGGTGGTTAGGGGTCATCAGGCAGGCAAGTGAGTGGTTAGGGGCAATCAGGCAGGCAGGCAAGTGGTTAGGGGTGATCAGGCTGGCAGGCAGAGTGGTTACATGTGATCTGCAGGCAGGCAGCCAAGCATTTAGGAGCCAGTGGCCCTGGATTATGAGAGGGACATCCCCTTAGGGGTTCCAGATTTTAAGAGGGTGCAGGTGGGGCTAACGGGTCCCCCACCCCCTGGGCATGAATTTTGTGCACCAGGCCTCTAGTACAACTGTAAGAAAGTAAAATTTTCTGTGTAGCAAAAACTATTGGAAAATAAATGCACAAGTGACAAACTTAGAAAATACATTTTCAACAAGTATCACAAAGGACTATATATTAAGGGCTCACACAAATCAAATAGCAAAGCCATTCACCCAATAAAAAAAAAATAGCCCTAACTGGTTTGGTTCAGTGGATAGAGCCGTTGGCCTGCGGACTGAAAGGTCCCAGGTTCGATTTCGGTCAAGGACATGTACCTTAGTTGCGGGCACATTCCCAGTGTGCAGGAGATGGCTGATTGATGTTTCTCTCTCATCGATGTTTCTGACTCTCTATCCCTCTCTCTTCCTCTCTGTAAAAAATCAATAAAATATGTTAAAAAAATTAAAAAGAATAAATAGTTTCATAGAAAAGGAAATAACTACAAATAAGCTTCCCATTGAAATATCATTTTGCACCCATCAGATGGTCTAAGATCCAAAAGTTATATTTCATACTCCATAGGCAACTGTATTAGGAACAGACACTCTCCCGTGTGCTGACCTGAGTGGGTAAGGGGAAAATCTCTTTGGAGTGTAATTTAGCAATGTCTACCAAAGCTACAATATGTATACTCTTCAGCTTAGCAAAGATTATCCTACAGATTTACTCATACATACATATGGAATATGAAAGCATAAGAGTATGCATTGCAGTGTTCTTAGTGGAGAACTATTGGAAACAGCTTAGTATCCTACAATAGAAGCTGGCAAAATCAAAGTGGATCTATTTCACCGTGCTTCACTATACAACGCCAAACAACAATGACAACGGTACAGCATAGGCACAGCATATTTAAGGTGATCTCGTATCCTGGTTTCCAGGGCAGTTTGGGTTCATGCTCATTTCCCTGGCATTCCACCCAGTTACCACCAACTTTACTCTCAAATTGTCCCTGCTTCTATGAAAAATAATTGGGTCATCTTAAGTATACTTCTTGGGAGTGAGAGGAGGAAGTAGGATGAAGTATGGAGCAGAGTATGAGGTTTAGATAAAGGGAAAAGAAAGAAAGGCAACTTGAGCCTCCCGAGGCAAGCTGGTACTGTTCAATTCTCCTCCTCTTGACCCTATCAAGGCCACAAAGACTCTGGAACCAGACAGTCTGAGTTCAAATCCTGGCTCCACTATTTATAAGCTACATGATCTTGGCAGATTTCTTAATCTCTTTCTGCCTCAGTTTCCTCATCCGTAAAATGGGGATACTAGTATTCATCTCATAGTATAAGGGTAATCCTGAGGATTAGATGAGTTAATGTATGCACAGCACTTAAAACAGTGCCTGACACTTACAAAGCACTATAGACGAATTACTGATACTGTGACTCACACTGCTTCTATGTGACTACCACATCCAGACCTTGACAAAGTCAAAACATATAGTAAGACATAACCATTAAAAGAAATCACAATGAAGAGTTACGTATAAACTAGAATCATTCATTCAGCAATTTCTCATTGAGCACTTATGTATATTTAAGGGTCTGAGCTAAGCTCTCTAGGGGAATAAAATTATATAAAACACAGTAGGAAATGAGGTGAATTGGCGTATAGCCCATATGTATACAGTGACACTCTGTTTCATCATAAGCTTTACCTCAATTAAATTCAGAAAGGAACAAATGGTCTTGTTTCCAGTAAATTTGATAGTCACTTGATTATCTGGTAATTTTAATAAAATTTCCAAACAGAATAAAAACATATTAATATAGATCAATTAGCTAATATCTATACTAATAAAAGCCTAGGTGGCCCTTGCACACAACGTCATCACAAGATGGCTGCCACAAGATGGCCATGCGCACAGCGGAGGAGGGGCTTGGTGGCTGCTCCGCACAATGAAGCCTGGGGGTCCCGTGGCTCTGCACGGCACAGAGGATGCCGGTCCTAGCGTCTCCACCACCTTGCGTGGAGGAGGCGGGTCCCAGTGGAGGAGGTGAGTCACAGCAGGGGAGGACAATTGTGGGCAATCAGGCCAGCAGGGGAGGGCAGTTGTGAGAGATCAGGCTGCAGGAAGGCAAGTGGTTAGGAGCCACGGGTCCCGGATTGTGAGAGGACTATCTGACTGCGGGTTTAGGCCCGATCCCGCAGGGCCTAAATCAACAGTCGGACATCCCCCAAGGGGTCCCAGATTGGAGAGGGTGCAGGTTGGGCTGAGGGACACTCCCCCATGCACGAATTTCATGCACAGGGCCACTATTTGAACAATAAGTGAGGACTTAAATATACTCTCATGGCTAAGGACTAGACTTCTGCAACCAACATAGGTTCAGGTTTGAAACAGATCCTGCCACTTTCCATGTGTGACTTTGGGCAAGATACCTAAACTTTCTGTCCATTAATTCTTCATATTTAAAATGAGTAACTCTAGCTACCTATTGCAAATGTAGTAAAAAGGATTAGATGTATGGCATTTACCTAGTGCTTCACAATAATAAATGTTTACTAAATAATTGGCAGCATCATTATTTTTCTCTGAATTAAAATAAACAGCACATTTTCTCTTCACCTGATTTGACTCTATTGCTCTCCAAGCCAATGAGATGGAAAATGTTTTGTTCCTGTTAGAATGTATAATATATTTTAATGTATTTTTAAAAAACAGCAACTTGCTCATATTTCTGATAGCAGGAATATAAACTGACTCCCCTCCACGGAGTCACATAGCCATTCTTTGTTTAGGTGCTTTCTAGAGTTCCTATTTAGGCACGGCCCTGATTTAAAAGCCATAGCTCCCTATCACCTTGCCCTGATGACACAGCATGAGTAATGAAGCTATACAGACTCCCCGCTCCTCCTGCAGGCACTTGTCTCTGGATAATGAGGACCCAGTTAGTGGAAATTCACTGGTGAATGAAAAATGGGAACTACTTTCTTCAGCACACATCTACAGCACCGAAACTTTTCAGCTGTCATCTCCCTCACAATTTCTATCTAAGCCAAAAGAAAAATTTTGCTAAGTTATCTATGTTTATAGGCATTTAATTTGTCCTCTTAGAGTGCTAATATTGAAAGCAACTTAAAATTACTTGAAGATTAAAAAGAAAAAAGATGAAGAATTACTGATGTAATTATTAAAGTGAATCTTAGGAATTTTAACGTCACATGTTTTAATGGAGGAAAACAGTACGCTTGAGAACTACAAAGATTAACTGAGACCTGAACTTTGAGGTAGGTATTTTTAGGAATCTGGTAGTGTTTTAATGCCTGTCAGCTTAAGAAGCTAAAGTGTTTGTTTCTCATAGTTGCTAGGCAACATATTGAGTTTGATTTGGTTTCCAGTCATTTTAAATAACAGTGCCATGATTATCTCTATATATAAAAGGCTAATATGCTAAGTGTCTGACTGGTCGCTCTGTCTTGCACTGACCACCATGGGGCAGATGCTCAATGCAGGAGCTGCCATGACGCGCACTGGCACCGTGGATCTGGTGCCCACAAAACAACATTCGGCTTCCCCTAAGTGGGACACAGGTAGGTAGGAGACTCAGTGGAATCCTATTTTCTTTTCATTAGCCTGAAAATCGATATTTAGAAAGCTTAGATACTTGACCCGACTGAAAAGAAGTAAGAAATGGTGGATCTTGAAAATGATTTCAGGTTTTCTCACTGCGCAGAATATAATCAAACACTGCTGCAGTTAAATATTTTACCCTTTGTTCTCCCTGTGTGATCTACAATAACAATTTGCTTCGTGTTGATATTTACTGCTGTGTTGCTGACAATTACCTGAAAGAGAAGTTGGGGTGCTCCACTGGGTGGGAAAAAGTTTAGCTAAATCAAAAAGCAGGTTTATTCTCTCTATATAAAAGGATAAGTTGATTCACGCATGCGCAATACATATAAAGCTCTCACTGGCACCAACACATGCGTATGTTTTGATCTGTCATTGTTGATCATGAATTTGGTTGACACTTCTATTATAGAGAAAGGGTGAATAGTGATATTAAAATATTTCTTCTAATTAATTTCCTTTCAATGTGCATGAATTCATGCACTGGGCCACTAGTAATAATAATAAAACAGTATCACCTTTTTCAATTTAATATAAAAATAGTTAACAACAATTGGCTTTGATAAAGTCATTATTACTTAACAGATTTTTTTTATATCCTTATTCCAGAATCCCAGAATCACGTAGTGTACTCTTAAAATAATAACTTATGTTCTAATTGTGAACTAGGCCGTATTTCTATTTTAGATTCAAAATTTAAATAAAATTCAAATATTGAACTTTGTTTCCTTTTCTCTGAGTTCCTACACACTCTGATCATCATATTCCCAAATCACAAAACATTCTCTTTTTAAGAAGGTGAGGGAGTAGCAAGTACCTTAGAGAGATCTTCACTCAAAATAGTTCAATGTTGCTATTGAAGAGGAATAGACTTTTGATAGTTTAAAAACAAACATGCATGTGAAAGCCTAATACTGCAACCAAGCTGGAATTATCAGGTGCCACTATTAATGTGTCTTTATGAGTTTTTAACTTATTGATATTTTTTGTTTTCTTATAAGACTAATATATTTTTTCATTATTTGTTTAAAATCAGTTATACAAAGGAGTACAAAGTGAAAAGCAACGTTGCTTTCCTTACTCCCTGCTCAAACTCAATCCTACTTCCCAGTAATAGTCACTGCTAGCACTTTCTTATGCTTGTATGTTTTTGTTTTGTTTTGTCTTGTTTTTAATCCTCACCCAAGGATTTTTTTTTCATTGATTTTTAGGGAGAGTGGAAGAGAGAGGGAAAGACAGAGAGAAACATAGATGTGAGAGAAACTCGTCGATTGGTTGCCTCCAACCAGGGCCAGGGCTAAGTAACTAAGGTACATGCCCTTGACCCGGCTCTAACCCAAGACCTTTTGTCTTCAGGCTGACGCTCTATCCACTGAGCCAAACTGATTAGGGCTGCTTGTATGTTTTTAAATTCTGCTTGGAAAGTGACATTTTAGATTTTGACACCCAACTCATTAATTGTTAGAACTTGAGTGCTCTCTTTGTTACCACCAACCAAGAGGTCTTTTTGTTTTGTTTTTTAAGAGCAATTTTCCAGCAAAAACTGCATCCCTGGACTAAACCTGTCCCTTCTGGCTGTCCTCTGGTAATACCTCTTTCTCCTGTTCCATTTCCGGACAACATACACACACAGTCCAAGGACCCAGCTAACTTACCATCTTGGGTGGGAATTTCTGGGTGTCTGTGTTTTAAGGTTAATGTTCTACAGCAGTTTTCAATATATAGCTTATTCTAAATTTAAAGTAACAAACAATCTCTCTCCCACTTTCTTTTCCTTTCTCCCTCTCCATCCCCTGCCCTCATTATTTCTTTATTTATATTAACTTTTTTTGGTTTCAGTATTTATGATCAATTATACATCACATAAAAGGCTGGAAGGCTGGAATAATCTGGCCCCTTAGAGGTTTAGGAAACCGACTCTGGGTACATGTACAAGCCACAGCTGCACTAAGACATCATTATGAAGAGCCCTTGTCACACACACACACCTCTTAAGTCAGAAGGCTGTTCCTCTAGGTCCTCTCCTCCCCCAGGTTCCGGTGTTCTGGTTAGTCTAAACAATTTTCATCCTCCAGCCCTAGGACAGCCTACTGTTCTTAGATGCATTTTTGGTATCTGGAAGATTAATTTCCTTCCTGTTTAGTCCTGATTTCTTCCTATAATGGGGATTTTGTATTCTCTCTCCCTCTCCCTCCCTCTCTCCCTCCGTCTCTCTCTCTCTCTCTCTCTCTCTCTCTCTCTCTCTCTCTCTCTCCACACCTCTGGCAACAGAGTTTTTCCAAATCATTCACCAGCGATCACACTCTGAACTAAAACCATCCTGGGTATTCCACTTACTGCTGGTCATCACCACATTTGAGGTGCTTGCCCAGGCTGTCCTCTTCTCTGTGAGCTGCCTCATCTCTCCACAGTCACAGCTGTTTATATCACATGACTTCATTGCTCCTTGGCCAACAGCTGATTGGATCACAGGTGGACATCTGACCCTTGTGCTGTTCCCATCAGACCTGCCTACTTGAGAACTTGAACTAAGAGTTGCAGAAATTGGAAGTCAGCTAGAGCTAAAAAGATACTGTAGTATCAGGAGTTTGGGTGGCCATATGGGTATAACTGTGTTGATGAAGAATCAAAAAGAACCAGATTTCAGAGAGAGAAAAAGCAAAATAATAGACATTCACAAACATGAAAGACATGAGACCATGTGACAAAAGAAAGAATAAACAACACCTAGAATGTATGAGAGAACAAATCTTTCTTAATTACCAACAACTTCCCATTTCTTCATGAAGCAACAATGTTATTTTCTGACACTGAATCCTTTAAAAATTCCAGAATTTTTATCATAAACTAACCTTGCTTTAATCAAGTTTAACAGGGCCTTTATGTCTTACAACAACAACAAATCCCTTATTATGATCTCCCTTACTCTCTTATCTTCTCTTTTTTTCTTTTCTTTCTTGTTTTGTACTGACTTAAAAGATAATGCTATCTGAATATTTTCTAGTAATCTCTAAATCATGCCCAGAAATTGCATGACAAATGGTGAATAAACATTGATAGACATTCATAGGATTGGAGCACAAAAAATAGGATCAATTGCACAATGCAATATAAGCTCCCAAGTTTTAGGGCTAAATTTGAGGTGCTGCACCTGGTACTTTATAGCTGTCAATTATTTTGTTTGTTTGTTTTCTGTGTGTGTGTGTGTGTGTGTATGCGTATGTGTGTGTGTGTGTTCAAATTTTTAAGTTACTTTCTGTTCCTAGGACTACCTAAGGCCTGAGAGGAGAGAAAGCAATAACTCTAAAACACAAAGTCAAAAAAATTTCTCATTTGGATGAAGGGAAAGGCATGTAAATAAAAATGATTAGTCAGCATGGTGGGACAGTGGAGTATCTCAGGGTTAAGAGGAGGATTTTAGACAGAGGACATGTCACTGTATCTGAAGGAAAGTGCCAGAAGAGAGAAAAATGTAGGTATACATAAAATTTCAATTACATATTCACCCTGAGAGCAGCAGATTGGCCCACCTTATTTAATCTATATATATTTTTTTGTTATAGCCAAAAACTAGAACAATGAGACAAAACCAGAAGCATAAACCTATCAAAGGCTAATTCTTCTTTTCCTTCTTCTTCTCTTTCTCTTCCTTCTTCTCCTTCTCCTTATTCTTCTCTTTTGCCCATAATGTTATTTTTTCTGGGTGCATCAGTACTCTTAGTAGAACCAAAATGTGTTATACAGACATAAATAATTTATTCTTTTTATTACAATTATGTTTCATATAAATGTTTGAGCCTAATTAACATTTTCCGAGACACTCATAGAATATTGGCCATACAGGGAATTAGTCATCAACTCTTCTCTTAAAGCAGCCATTCAAGAGGAGAGTTATTAGTTCCTTTTATAGATGAGGAAATAGGAATCTGAGACCTATATAGAATAATGCTACCCAAGGACACCTGGCTAACATGTTAAGGAATCAGGGTCATAACCTCAGTTTATCAGGTTTCCAAATAAACTCTCTGCTACACCAAGTCCATATATTCCCAATATACAAATTAAGGAAACCTAATCTCCCATTGGAGTGCTCACACAAAAAAATGACAAAAGCAAGAAATATTCAGCACTGCTGGAACCAAAGAGGCCCCATTGCAACAAGGCAATGCAAACTATGGACTAAATTCTGTGCAGTAGGGAGAAAATGGGCATTCCTTCACTCCCCCTTCAAGGCCAAGGCAGAGTAGAAAAATCTCTCCCACCTCATCAGCATCTCAGAGAATATGCAGAACAAGGAGGCTGAGCAAGGAGAAATGCTCCTCAGCCATCCCCAGAGGAAGGAGCAACTTTGCAGGCACTTTAAGAGGCTGGGGTGACTCTGAAAGTTCCAGGAGGGGAGGAATCCTATGTTGCCACACCTGGCCCAGCACCTAGCATGTATCAGGATCTCAATCAATCCTGTTGAATGAATGAGCTCCAACCTCTATAAGCTTCTGTGATTGTACCTATGCTGACAGTCCTAAGAAGGAGGAGAGCTGAAGAAATACAATTGAAAGCATGAAATCTGCCCAAGTTCTGATGGAAAAACCTAATCACAATACTCTGTCAGTGAGAGAAAGATGGGGATATTTCCAGGAATGCAAAGTATCCACTCAAACACAAACAAGAATGGAAGATGAATTAGCAAGGAATACAGAGGAGAATCAGTGAATGACAGAGAACCAGGGGAAGAAACTTAGACAGGACTAGGCTGGGGGGCGGGGGAGGCGGAATCAATGGGTTTCCCAAAGTGTCACCTCCAATACTTGCCAGTGTTCTAATGGGAAGGGTTGGGAGTTAATGATGTAAATACATAGCATATCATATAATATTGATAATGATAATATAATAACATAGCTAACTTTTAGGAAAGACTTAAGAAAGTAAATGAATTAATTCATTCAAACTTTGAAACTTGACAACAGCCATTAGGTGATTACTATTATTATTCCCCTTTTTGCAGATAAAGAAACAGAATTCAAAGAGGCAATGGCATTTCCTCAAGATGAAAAAGTTAGGTAAGTGATAAAACTAAGTTTCCAGCTCAAGATATATAGGACAACAGGGTACATTTTCATGACCTTGGAGCCACACCATTCATAGTCAATGCAAACTAGAAGTCTATTTCTCATTGTGATTAGAGTCATTCTCACCCATTGTATTGTCATTACAAAGTTCTGAGTTCAAAAGAATGAACCCTAAATCATATCTGGATCCAAGTTGGTTCTACTTAACATTTGTAGCCTGATATAATAGCCAGGACTTATGTCCATTTCTAACCTTTAACCATTCAGAATTTGCCCCTCATCCAGGACCACAGGGCCTGAATACAACCAGAGGCAAGAAGTCATTCCCTTTAAAGGACAGGTAAAATTACTCTAGGCCTGCTTTTGGTCCTCTTTCATAACCACTGACGACTACACCCCATTTACAATTCATGCCTGCTTAAAGCTTTCTAGGCTCATGGATTTTACAATAGATGATGGATGGGTGAATGGATGGATGTATGGATGAATGGATCAATCGATTGATCGATAGATGATAGATAGATAGATAGATAGATAATAACCTGTCTAGTGCTTGGACTATCTTATCTTTGGTAACTGGACTTTTGGCCCAGGGACTTGAATTAGTAGTTAAGTATTAATTCTATGCACTTCTCCAGTTTTGTTATAATCACTCATTTTGCTTTGGTTGGTTTGGTTTGGTTTCATTTTTTCATACTTCCTGTTTACTTTCTCCCATTTATGCAGTAGTTTAAGATCCTTAGAACAAAGCACAACAAAAGTGTCAAAATGTTTAACTTTTGAGTTTCTAGGACCTGAGCTTTATAACTTCAAAAGTAGTTAATAAAGAGCTTGGGGCATTAATATATAAACAATAATATCTATAATAATAAAAGCATAATATGCTAATTAGACCAGACAGCCAAACAACCTTCTGGATGTCCTTCTGGGTGACCTTCTGGATGAAATTGGAGCTGCCAGGGCCAAGGCAAACCATCGCAGCTGCGGGGGCCAAGCCCCTTGTACCAATTACGTGCATCGGGTTTCTAGTCTATAAATAAAATCTCTGTGAAATCATATTATCAGTTATAAGCAGTGTTTATAGCCCTCATTGAAGATCAGACTGGAGAAAGATAATGATGCAGAGAACAGAAGAAAAGAATGTGAACTCCAGGTCTCTACAGGAGTTCTTGTCCCACAGACCAAACCAGAATTTTGGGCAGGCGAGTGGGAGTTAGAGGGCCTTGGAGCTCTCTCTCTCAGATGATATTCAAGAAAACAGCGAGACTCTGAGCTCCCAGCACTCAGTAATGGCTGCAGGGAATGTAGAGGCAGAGAGAGGCTAAGACAGCTCACAAAGACACCATGGCCCCTCGAGGTGTCAACTAGCAACCTAATGTTTTCCTTCCCACTAGGCCACAAGCAGGAGACAGGTGACCACAACCTGCAAAGACTGATGAGCAGGACCAGATAGATAATGTTCCCTCTCATCACATGGGTGAATTGGTCAGAACAATTAGGCAAATTGTAAAACTTCCACACTATTGCACTGGTATTCCATAAACATAACTGGAAATTGGCCTAAAGCTTGGGGAAAAGGGAGATGTAATTCTGAACTAACTGAAGTGATGTTTCAACCACTCCATGTAACTAGTGCTCAAAATGGATACGAATTTCAATCACAAAAAATGTGTATGTTGTGCTTCTTACACACGTGTTTGTGAGCTGATGGTGCTTCCTGCTATAACTCAACTTTTCAATCCGTGCCTTTATGAACTGTAATTACTTTGGGGCACTCTTTCTTCTGCCAGCTTCTGGGTTTAACAAGCATCCGCTGCATTACCACAATTCTAAGAGAAACCAATCAACACTTTCATGTAGTCTTAATTCTTTGTGTTTTCCTGATAATCTGGTATCCAAAAATGTTCACCCATCCTATATCAGCTTTAATATTAAGAATAAGTTCTAAAGAAAAAAATAGAGAAAAATC
>NW_006299245.1:1477619-1491869 GCF_000327345.1 Myotis davidii | reverse complement strand
CCCTTTCCCCTCCAAAAAAAAAAACTCAAAAAAATATAATGTGAAAAAAAAAAAAAAAGAATAAGTTCTAAAGAAAAAAATAGAGAAAAATCATTTTTATCTAACTACAAAACATCAAAAAAAACTGTTTATTTCTGAATCATGGAGCTATAGCCATTAATTGCATTTTAAAAGTACAGGAAAGAAGATATACAAAGGTTAAGAAAGTTTTCTGTGGTTATGAAAGTCAAAACTTCTGACAACGTGAATATTTTTGTTTTTTAAGGTTTACTTTTATGGATGTGTGGAGCACCCAGACAGGAGGAAGGTCGACTAAGTAGCATTCTAGAAGTGGTTATCTCAACTTTCTACAGAGAAGGTAGAATCAGGGCATGAGCATGAGCAGGCCTGAGGGGACCAAAGCCGTGATGGTAGGCTGGATTACCAAAAGCCAGGGATTGTATGAAATTGGAATTAAGGTCAAGGGTCAAACACATACACCAAATCCATGCTTCTAGTCCACGCCAAAATCTGGGGGTGAGTGGGGTGGTCCAACAATAAGACAAGTTGACACAACCAGGAGTTGAGAAAGAAACTTCCAGTCAGATTGGATTAGAGCCCACTCTAAAGGCCTCGTGTTAACTTCATTACCTCTTTAAAAGTCCCATCTCCAAATTCTGACTCGCTGTGGGGTTAGGGCTTCAACACATGAATTTGGATGGACATAATTCAGCCTGTAACAGGTGTCTTCTCTAACATTAGACTAACAGCAATAACAAAAACAGAAGAAAAAATAGTCTGTTGAGACAGGTTTTTCCAGAGTTGACAAAGTGTTTTAGGAAGCTGTGCAGAATGGATTGGAGCAACGGCATCCTATAGAATACACAGAAACACTATATCGCAGCGTGTGAACTACAAAAGCCTGTGCAGCTGCCGAAGAACTCTTAGAACAGCAAAGTGTTTCATATCTCGGGAACATCTGTATTATTTAAAACCGTGTTTATTTTGAACATTGTACATTATGGAATCCAGTATGTGCTTTATAATATAAACGCTTCTTAGCTTTCTTTGGCCTCTCAGCCTGTTTTCTTATTCTTTCATTCATTTATTCCCCTGGGCCCCAATTCCCAGGAGCGGGGACTACTTTATCTGAACCATATGCACTCTTCCCAGGCACTGACTGGGCTGATTGGTAGAAAATGCACTCTTTGATTTTCTCTGCCTGCTCATTCATTTGTGATGCCTTAAAGGCCACATTCGTGTCACTGACCTCACTCCAGTCAAAGTCAGGCCCAGGGAGAGGTTCCGTGTACCCAGAGAGGTCATGGCCAGACTGTGGCACCCACGTTCACTCTTCTACGCGTTAGAACAAAGTCTGAGTGCCACAGGGCGCCAGCATAGTCAAACCTTTGTTAGAAGACAGATACATTCTGTGTAAAACCATTCACTGGAGAGTAACATTTCACTTCTTTTTTCTTTCAAAAACAGTTTTCATTGCTTCTGATTTAAAAAAAAAAAGACAGCTAAATGACTTTTTTAAAAATTCTTACTGTGCCGCTGTTTCATGCTATTAAATGACTGTAATTCTGTCAGAATACATACTGACATCGCACGAAGAATCCATACAGTAAAGGCATAATCCTTTAAAATTCAAATAAATAGAAGATTTACCAGGCATGTGACTTTTTACATAGTAAGTGAAAATTTTACTTTGTAATTCTCTGTAGTCCCTGCATTTTTTATAAGCTACTTGGTAAGTTTAATTTACTCTTCTCATTGTAAATCATGCTTCAGAAAAGCGGGCTCCGGGGGTATAAAATGAATATATTTGGGCATTGTCCACGCTGCTGCAAAGGAATGATACTGTACATATTCAAGGCCAGGATCCAAATATTCTGGAGAGCTGAGCCACATAAATATAGAACACCCTCACACTTCTCACCAGTCACTACATAGTTGGGAAACTATGCATCAGTTAAACAAAGAAATTAAACACATAGGGCCTGCTACATTTAAATATTTAAGCGCCATATTTTAAACAAGTCATATTATTGTAGGCCGGAGGATTTCCAAGGCAAAAAATAAAGTCTGGATCTTTCAGAGAACACCTTTTTCCCCTCCCCTTTAGATTTTGAACTTCACACAATAATGCTTTTCATTTCTGTACTTTCTCCAAATGTTTCCACTTCTTAGAGGCTACATTGTTTTGTAAGAATAAACTGTAGGTTTTCCAACAGAGCCTCTCTCTCCCACTCAGCTGCCCTGAGGGAGCTAGAGCTTCTGCACACCACTTATTTTCATTTCCCTCACCCTAAAAATGATCAAATAAGGACTGCTTCCCTACCAACATTTCTAGGGCAAGAGGCTCTGACAAGTGCAACCTTTATCACCACAAACATCTCTTCTCTTTCTTGCTCTGACACGTCCAAAGAAAAAGATTACTTAGCACACCCCGACCGCGTTAGAATTAGGGCTCCATTACAAAGACACAAGGTGAATATCCAGTTTTAAGCCATTGGAAAGTGGATACTTGGAGCACCTCTGGAAGTCTGCCACTAACAATTGGGAAAGCTCAACGCACGCTACAGAATCGGTACTCTCTCTTCAGAGGCTGCCCCTTCTTGTGCGGCCAACAAAACAGACATTTGTTGGCCGCACAATTCTCAGCATCCTGGTTCAAATAAGGATACTGCATATTACATATTCTTTACTATTTTGGAGTTGCCATGGCAGAGAAGAGAAGAGATATTTTTGTTGATGGAATGTCTCTTAACAGAGCTCCTTATTTTGGCCTTCCTGACTTTCTGACGCAGTTTTCAGATCTACTTCAAAATATTTCCCTGACTTTCTTTCTTCTTTCTTTAAAAATTACTTAAAGCAATCAACATGCCAGCTTCCCAGAAAGAGCAGAAGATACTTTACTAAACGTGCAAATGGGCAGATGACTGAAATTTGAAGACGTGGAGTTTAACTTCCAGTACCAGTTCCTCCTAGTCCTTTCTCAGCTTCCCTTTCCCCTTTTCTTTCCATTCACTTTGTCTTCTCGTTATTCATTGCTGCCTTGTCATTTAAAAAAAACAGAATCAGTGTGTCAGATTGGACTGGGTTATAGTGTCATTTGAAAGAAAATCCTAATGGCTTAAAATAACAAGTTTTACTTTTTCACACACCAGCTACGCTTAGTGGGTCGGTCGGGGGCTTTGCTCTGTGTTCTTCTTCCCCTGGGAATCAGGTTCAGGGCGTGGCCTCCGTCCGGAGCGAAGGCCAACAGCTGTGGCCGGTAGACCACATCTGGCCTGCTGCCCGGTTCTGCCGGACCCAGGAGATAGGGTTGGTTTAAACACATTGCGTTAAAATAACTTTTTAAGGAATAATATTTTCTATAAAAACTATATGACATTTACATCTCAGTGTCCATAAATGAAGTGTTATCGAAACACAGCCACGCTCCTTCACTTACATATTTCCCGGGGTTGTTTTTGCTCTACAACAACAGAGTAGTTGAGTAGTTGCAACAGAAGCCGTATGTCCCACAAAGCCTAAAATATTTGTCATATGGCCCTTTACAAAAACATGTTTCCGAGACTTGAACTAGAGCACTGCTGGTCACCGTGCAGACAGTAGAAGAATGGGAAACCACACACTCATCGGGCTTCCAGCTACAAGTGGCACACAGACTTCCGCTCACATTCATTGTCTAAAGCAAGTCACATAGCTACCCTGGATTTCAGCAGAGGTGAAGCAGTGCAATCCTACCCTGTCTGTGCCCAGGAGAAGAAGCAAAAACAATGTGATGACCAGCACTGATAATTACGACAATTAAGAAAAATAAATTAGAATATAATTAATTACCTGGTAAATAGATTCTCTATTTTACAAATAATCTACTGGTTGTCACAGAAAAGAGGGCAAGTAACAAGAGTTTCTGGCTGCTTCCCCTGAAACAAAACTCTGAAGATGCCACAGAAATGAGATGGAGGTTGAGGAATCTCAGAACCTTGCACCAAAAGTATTGGGAGCTCTTAGGGATAGAGGTCAGAGCCTGTTGTAACTGGGGGAGGAGGGCTGAGGGTAAGACAGTGACCAAATGCAGAAGCCTGAGATGCAATAACAGGGGAAAGTCTGGCAAAGAGCTTTCTAATGGGGCCCATGGCTTTCCATAACATTGCCCTCAAATGCCGTCACTCATCTCTTTGCCGGAGTGAAGCAGAGCAGCCCAGGACCAGCAGGCTAGAGAACAGCCACAGGGGAGCACAGGAACTCAGCCGAGAGGACAATGAACACCTACAAGCACAGGCAGGCCGGACCCATCTTGAGCATTCCCTTCCCTTATTTCTTTACTCTTTTTCCTATCCTTCTGCCCCCATATACCATAATCTACAAATACAACTGAGAACACAGCTTCTTAAAAAGAGCCATACACCGGGAAAGGGCGCTGGAATGGAACACGTGGTGGGACCTGGTGAGGGAGAGAGGACCACATGAATGACAGTGGCCCAGCCAGAGGGTCTCCACTTTGAGCATCACCCCACTCGCCCGCCTGGAAGAGCATAATCTGGGCCTTTTAAAGTTAGACAAAAGAAGAGAAATAAACACAAACAATGGCAAATACAACAGAGGTTGAAAAAAAATATTATAAACAACGTTAGGCTGATAAATATGAAAACTAGACAAAATTAGTAAATTTAATTTAATACTAAAATACAAATTGAAAGCTTAAATAAATATCCATTAAACAAGTTGAAATGTTAATTAAAGACCTCCTCAAAACCACCAAAAAGGCCCCATATGCAAATTATTTTACATGTATATGCTTCCAAAATTTTAAGAAGTAAACCTTCCTTTCTACATATCATTCCAAAGAATTAAAAAAACTAACTCATTTTATTACTCCAAATTCAAATAAGAAAGGAATACCAAAAAATAATGATTTAAGCCCTGGCTGGTTTTACTTAGTGGTTAGATCATCCACCTGCGGACTGAAGGGTCAAAGGTTCGATTCAGGTCAAAGTCACGTATCTTGGTTGAAGGCTCCATCTCTGGCCAGTCAGGGTGCATGTGGGAGGCAACCAATTGATGTATCTCTCTCAAATAGATGTTTCTCTCTGTCTCAACCTTTCCCTTCCACTTTCTCTAAAAAAAATCAATGGAAAAAAATATCCTCGGGTGAGGATTAACAAAATTAATGATAATAATAATGATTTAAGTAAATCCAAAAAGAAAGCATTGATAAATTTAACACATATATGCAGGAAAAACTAAGAACACTACAACTGTAAATTCATTAATTTGATAAAAGCTATCTGTAAAAATAACTGAAACAAATATTACAATGAATAGTAAAAATGTAGATACATTTTTTTAGAGCCCAGAACAAGACAAGGATAGTGCTATCACTGCTACTCTTCAATATGCTACTGAAGATCCTACCAACCAAATAAGACAAGAGAAAAAATAGAAATAAGATTATAAAATAAGAAATAGATTAGAATGGATTAAAAAGCAACAACTAAATGCTCCCCAGAAAAGACCACTTTAAATATAAATACACAGACTGGATTAAAGTAATTGGATGCAAAAAATGATATATTATAAAAATAACAAGCATAAGAAGGCTAGAGGGACATATTAATATCTGTCCAAATAGACTCCAAGACAAAGACCATTGCCAGAGATAGAGACATTTCATAACAATTTAAAGCTCAATAATCAGAAATACGTGATAATCATAGATGTCTATGTGCCTAATCATAGAGCTTCCAAAATTATGAAACAAAAGTTGACAACTTTAAGTAGAAATATAAACAAGTCACCATTGGAGATTTTAACACCCCTCTCTCAGCAACTGACAGAACAAGACAAACTCAGTAAAAACATAGAAGAATTAAACAACAGTATTAACCTGCTTGACCTAAAGATATTTATATAGTACTACACCCAAGAGCAGAAAACACATTCTTTGCAAGTGCACATGGAACAACGTCCAAAATAGAGCATATTCTGGGCTCTAAAACAAGTCTAAATACATTTAAAGGATTGAAATATGGTCAGACTTTGTTCTCTCACCATATTATGACCATAATAGATATAATTTAGAAACCAAGAATAATAATAATAAAATATCAAAAATACTCAAAATGTTTACAAATTAGACAACACACTTTTACATAACTTATGTATTAATGAAGAACTCCAAGAAAATTAAAAAATATTTCAAGTGTAATGACAATGAAAATACATTTCAAATTTTGTGGGATTTCCAAGGAAATTACAACATGTCGAAATTTGTGCTTAGAGGAAAACTTATAGTTTTAAATGTTTTTATATTAAAAAAATTATCTAGGACATTAGAAAAACAAGAATAGAAAAAAAAAGGTAAATAAAGAAAACAACAAAGAGAAGAAATCCTATCTAGTAAAGAGGGAATATGCTAACTGACTAACCGCCCTCAAAGATGGCAGCACCCACAGCCAATAAGGAGGGAATATACTAATTGATTGCCACACCCTCAAAGATGGCAGCGCCCAGTCCCCGCAGCCCGCCGCTGGGGCAGCAGGCTCACTGCCTCCTGAGTCCCCCAGTCTCCTCAGCCCCCCAGCCGCCCAGGGCCGCCCGAGGCTCAGGTAACCAGGGCCGGCCGAGTCTTGTGCTGCCAGCAGTGGCAGCAGCAGAGGTGTGATGGGGCGTTGCCTTCCCCTGATCACCGGGTCACCTCCCACCCCTGAGGGCTCCTAGACTGTGAGAGGGAGCAAGCCAGGCTGAGGGACCCCCCTCCAGTGCATGAATTTTCATGCACCAGGCCTCTAGTCAATGAAATGAAAACAAATAATAGAGAAAATTTGGAAAGCCAACGCTGATTCTTTGAAAAGACCTACATAATTGATAAACCCATAATTACACTCCTCAGGAAATTTGAAAAAAAAAGAATATAGCTTATTAATATTAGAAAAGGGCCATATTGCTACAAATTCTAGAGACATTAGAAGAATAATAACAAATACTATAAGTAATTTTATGCCATTCATTAAACAACTTAAATGAAATGGACAAATACCTTAAAAAATGCATCTTAACTAAACTAACATGAATGAAATAATAATTGTGGATAGCTCTGCATCTACTGAGGAAATTGGATTCATTCTCAATAAACATTCCCACAAAGAAAGTTGCAAGCCCAAATGATTTCTTTCACTAGTGAATTCTACCAAATATATACAGTGAAATTTTTTTTTAAAATCTCATACAAATCTCTTTCAAAATGATCAAGAATATTAATGTACTGGGGGTGGGGGGAGGAAACAAAGCTATATAACAAAGATTTCTTAAGAACCTAAAATGCAGGTGATTGGACACAACACCTCAGTCCAGAAGGAAGGTATGTGGTGAAAAACCGACATTCGGTATGTTTCCCTCCTTCAGCACACCCATCAGCCACTCTCAGACTCCGCAAAGCCTGCCTGGCTCTGGGAAGCAGCCAAGGAGCCAATCTGCTCTTGCTCTGGAGGCTCTTTCTCCAGGGTTTCGCCCCGCCTGGGCCTGTGGGCTCACCGCTGAAGCTCTGTGAGCGCAATGCAGGCTCTGTGGCCACAGAGAGGTGGTTTGGAGGAGCAGTGCAGAGCTAGGGGGGCAGCCTCTCCTCTTGTAGCCAGGGGGCTTACCGTAGGGGAGGCTGTAGGGCTGGCTCTAGAGCAGTGGTTCTCAACCTTCTGGCCCTTTAAACACAGTTCCTCATGTTGTGACCCAACCATAAAATTATTTTCGTTGCTACTTCATAACTGTAATGTTGCTACTGTTATGAATTGTAATGTAAATATCTGATATGCAGGATGGTCTTAGGCGACCCCTGTGAAAGGGTCGTTCGACTTCCAAAGGGGTCGCGACCCACAGGTTGAGAACCGCTGCTCTAGAGCTTTCCAGCACGTTCTGCTCTTGATGGGAAAGGCAGGCCCCGGGGCCTACTGAGACCAACGAGGAGTCTCCCGGGTGCTCAGACCTGCAAGCAGGGCCTGGGCTCCTGCCTGGAGGGGCGAGCCCTCGGGAGCAGCGTGGGAAGAAGACTCTGTCAGGGCGCTCAGAAGAACCTGGAGCAGCGTTGTGCCTGAAGCTCAGTGTGAAATATGCAACAGGGGAAATCTCTCCCTCCTGCTCCCTCTGAAAATAAGAGGAAAAAAAGCGGGGGGGATAAGCAAGACCTCTGTACCAGGCCCCTTCCCACTGTTTCAGGTCACCACAGTGCTGGATCCTGGCCCTGCATTTAAGGAGCCCCTTAGAAACTGACCTTTGCTATTGGATCAATAGCAACATTTGTGATGCCACGGCCATGACCGAGGTTTCATTCTTCAGGCTCTGAGGTGAGGGAACTTGAACGCCAATCCTAGCTCTCATCCTACATTCATTAGGAAAAGCTCTTCAAGTCCTACCGTTTTATTTAATATTTATTTGTTTTATTTATGCTTTTTTGGAGTCTTTTTATTTTTCTATACCAACCCTGATATATGAGGTGGCTTGAGGGACACACACACACACACACACACACACACATCATTTCTTAGGCTACCCAAGGGGCTATGAACCTCCAGCAGACCCTATGCACCTGCCCCAGATCCATTTTCAGGAGGCATATTGCCAAAACCAGAGAAGAGTTCTGTGCCCACATGGCACACCCTCACTTTCACTCTGTAACCAGAAATAGAACCAGGTACCTCAGTTAGAGATTGAACACCTGCTTCCCTTCCCCATCCCAAGTTCCCGCTGAGTCTGGAAAGAGTGCTTCTTGCCTTTGCATCCTGCATGCCCACACCGAGCAAAGCGTGCCTGGTGTAGGCCCCCAATGGAAGGCTTGGCCATGGAAGTCCCTCATTCATGCCACTTGCACTGTCTTCAAAGGAAACGTCTAAGGGATCATATTTGCTTTTAAAATGAATATAAATTATGTGTTAATCTACTATTTCTAATAGTTTTTATGGGAAGAGGTGTCCTGACTTCACAGCTAGCACCGGCTGTATAATTTGTTACGCACACCAATATCTGGAGAACAATATACACACGTCCCCTTTCTTCACCACAGGGAAATCTTATTTTGAAATTTGGACACGCTTCCACTTATATATATGCAAAATGACTCTTGCATCACATGGCATTGTAAAGATGAAGAAGTGAATGTGAAATCATTCACAACACATCATATAAATTCAGGTAATGAAATTTTCATTGGACCAGTAACTCAGCCTCCTAGTCAGAGGTCCTGGTTTTCTTAGTTAGGTCTCATTGATTACAAGTAATACAAATCATATAAAACTAACTTTAAAAAAATAGAGCAATGTTTTATAAGAATGCCATGGTGCATGGGATATAAAGTACAGCATAGGGAATATAGTTAATAATATTGTAATAATTACGTCTAGTGTCAGATGGGTATTAGACTTATCAGGATGATCACTTCATCAGGTAAATAATTGTCTAGTCACAATGTTGTTCACTTGAGGCTAACATAATATTGTATATCAATTATTATTTAAAAATAAACAGAAAAAAAGAAAGAACACCATATCTTAAAAATAAACAGAAAAAAAGAAAGAACACCATGATATCTTTTTTTAAATTTTGTTTTATTGCTTAAGGTATTACAAAGAGTATTACATATGTCTCCTTTTTTTTCTTTCCCCCTTGACCTTCCCCCCAAACACCATGATATCTTAAAACAACAACAACAAAAACTAGAGCAGGAAAGCAGCAGAGCCCTGTGAGGGGCTGAAACCAGAAATGGAAGTTCCCTGGGACGCCTTCTACCTTGCCTTATTTTTTTAGTTGTGTCTCCCTTATTCTTCTCCAATACTACCCTAGACCCAGGCAAGAGGGACCTCTGCCCTTGGCTCAGAATTTCAGAGGTTTCTGCTCTTGCCCACTGTGCCCACTCCCATGAGGTAAACAGTCAATGGGTTTAAAGGGACATGGCCCCCACATATGCATAGCCTCCCCCAGTATGTCTGGGGGCAGGGAGTACTTGGGAACTCTCTGTACCATCTGCTCAATATTGCTATAAACAAAACACTCTCTAAGAAATAAAGTCCATTTAAAAAAAGAAGCTGTGCTCTTCCCGATCCCCTATTGCCCCTTCTAGAACATGGTCTGGGAACTCAAGGCCCCAGAATTCCCCCCGAAATCCCCCCCACCGCATGTGCCTGAGTTTATATCTGCAACCTGTACCCATCTCTTTCCTGGGCCTGTCTTCATGAGGACAGACTGGTCTGCAGGTATGGCCCTCTAGCCCCAAGGCATGGTGCAGATGGATGGTGCTTGAATGGGCTCCTGGGGTGTCCGTGTGCATGTAACAAGTGGCTCTTTGTGATACCGATAAAAGAGGAGAGTCTGCAGACCATCTCTCTCCTCCAAAGTCACTTTCCATTGTGGAATTCTGAAGATTCTCAGAATTTTAAATTGTTAAACCTCACCTCCCACATTATTATGAATTAATTATATTTGCCAAGATAGAAAATATATTGTGTAATAGTTCGTTTTCTTAATTTATGCCTTTTCAATATTTAAACACATGATATGGGGGCTACCATCTGTACTCTTGCTCCTGGTCCCAATAATATTGGGGGTAATTCAATTCTTTCCCAAAGGTATTTGTATCCCCAGCTCCAAGGTAACAAGCAATAGGCTCAGTCACAGGCAGAGAGCAGACTCCAGTGCCTCAGCTCTAGCTCTGAAGGAGTCTGGGAGAGAGTCTGATTGGCTCAATTTAGGTTGGGGAGGAAGGGAGGGAGGGAGGGCTGCAGCCCCTGGTCTAAACATTTGAGTACTTTGGAAATGGGCCTTTTCATGGAAATAAGTCTGTTAGGGGAGGGAGACGTTCCTTCGGTAGAGTGGGAAGTTCCCAGAGAAATTTGACTAGGGAGAGTCCCCCTTGAGTACCCAACTTCACAGCTAAAACCAATGCAAATTGTATTCCTCTTATTTCAATAGGACCAAATAGTGGGAAATCAATATATTCCTATTAGAAAACAGATTACACCATACTTCTAAAAGTCTCTTTCACAGTTGGCTCTAATGAGAGCAATTAGTGTGATCTATAGTGGAGAGGGCATTTCTGTTAAAGACAAATTAAAGTTTTATTGAAATTATATTCAACCCTCATTCTCAGGTGTTTTTAAAAAGTGATCAGTGTGCTAATACAAGTCTAATACTTGTTTCCTTATTAGAAAATCAAGCTAACATGTTTTTAAAAACATTCCATTGACTTATTCTTCTGTATCTCCTTTGTTATAAAAAAAAAAGTGGCAAACCTAATAAGGTACACAATGTTTCATTAAAAAACACTTGCCAAGTCTTCCAGCTGTAACAGAATGAATACAGTTCATAACTGGGCTCTCTAACAGTCCTATTTGAAAAAAATACAAAGGACTGGAAACTAGTATTTGCTTTGGATACAAGAAAAGCACGTAGAGTAACAGTGTTTCAGCAAGATCATCTCCACGTGACAGTATGAAATATGGAAGAAATGAGAAAGTATACTTTCAACCTTTTCTGAAAGAAAAGGAAAAACTCATCAAAAGGAGAAAAAAAACCACAGGCATACATTGTTACTGTTTCCATATATGCTTCTTCACCTCAAATAGCCTAATGTTACTGTTTACACTTAAACTGAAAGGTCCATCCATTCTACCCAAGTCTGAAGCTTAACCTCTTATGCAGACAAAACTTGTGCTGATTTCATTTGGCTCCCATAGACAATACACAACCATCCAGAAGTCATCAGCAGTTCTAAACAAAGCATTATTTGCACTGGAGCAACAGAAGTTCCCTAATTCTATAGAGGAGGGGCTTATGGGCAGTAATCCAGTTACAATGGGGAATGAAGGGGGTCTTCAAACATTTTGCCTGAGTGTACATTTAAAAACCATTCAAATGCTGTGAAGCCCCCACAAAATGTTTAAATCTAAATATATAATCTTCCTCCCACATAAGTTTATATAGTAAAAAAAGAAGCAAATCCAACATTGCATATTTTGACATTTTAAAAATAAAATGGTTATAACACTTTTTCAATGTGTCAGAAAGAATAGTGTGATGACACAGCACATCATTTATTTTAAAAACATATAAACAAGTTCTTCTTTAACAGTTCCTTTTGCTCCTTGAATTCTTAATTCACAGTGTGCTGGGATTGGAGATGGGAGAGAGCTAGTAGGCCTTTTTTAATCAAGTGGGAGAGAAGGACAATTGTGAAAGAAAAAGCAGTGGAGTTCTTTTCCTGTAACCACAATGATCTAAGTGTTTCATTAAAAACCTTCTGGCCATCGTTAGTATTAATGATCAATAATTGCCATCCTCATAAAGTATCACACATTCACAGTGTGCTGGGATTGGAGATGGGAGAGAGCTAGTAGGCCTTTATGATCAAGTGGGAGAAGGACAATTGTGAAAGAAAAAGCAGCAAAGTACAATGACTCTTGACCAGGGAGAAATTCTCAGGTGGATCCATTTTTAGAAAGAATAAACATGAACGTTTAATATCTATAAATTGACTCTCATAAAGTCATATGTGTCCAAGACCCATGGGGAAATCTTGTATCCCAGGCATTGCAGACTGGTTTGAAGATTTTTAAGCTAGAGGAATTTACCTAAGATTACATTTAAATAGTAAGCACATTATTTTACATAGATTGTTTGTGCTGGTCAATAAACCATTACAGTTTTGTAATGATGCTTTTTATTGAACATTGAAGAAAATCAACTTGGAAATGTACTATTATTTTTATTTGGACTCACTTGAGAAGCTTTGGGTAGAAATTAATGAGGAACTAAACCAGCTTCTTGCCACTCCTGCTCATATCCTGTTCATCTCATATCATATCAAACCCTTTATCGTTGCTACCATTTGGTCTGCAGAAGCAGCTGGTTTTTTTTAATCCTTCCTAAATACTCAGAGTGCTTAGTCAATTTAAGATTTCTGGCATAAGTGGGGAGATCTTCTGTTAGGAAAGTTGTACTCCTTTCCATCTGTGCTTGCAATAGACTCAATCCAGTATGAATCTCTCTCTATCTTGTCTTTAAAACTTCGCTGGAAGAAATAAAGGAGCAGCCATTACAGTCCAACATCCAAAATTATTCTTTCTCTTTTCCCGTAGAGCTATGGTCTTCATGAGCATTTGGTCCAAGTTATTACAGATGACAGTTCTCCAAATAGCTTTCCTCCGTGGAATAACAGTACCCACCTTCCAGACAGCAATAACTCTGCTCTTGGACTCACCACTCAGCCAATTCCCACTTTTAGGTACCTATTCCATATTTTCTTTTTTTAATTTTTATTGATTAAAGTATTACAAATGTGTCTTTATCCCCCCATTGTCCTCTCATTCCCCCAATCCTGCCCTCACCCTCACCCCCGGTTGTCTGCGTCCATCGCTTATGTTTATATGCATGCATACAAGTCCTTTGGTTGATCTCTCCCCCTTACCATATTTTCTTCAGACAAAGGTTCAGTTGTTATAATAAATCTCAGAATAACAGTGGTTTAAACAAATGTTTATTTTCATGTAACAATCCAGCTTTACGCAGAACTGGGTTGCTATGGCAGCTTCGTGGTATTAGAAACCCAGGGCTCGCGTTATCTTGTTGCTCTGCTGTCCTAAATAGTTGCCTTCATCAAAGGAGTCTCCGCATCACATCCACATCTCAGATAGCAGGAGGAGAAGAGAGAACAGGGACAGATATGCTTCTCCCTCTTAAGGGCATGACCCAGAAGTTGCACACGTTACTTATGCTCCTATCCATTAATTATATAGTTAAACCTGGTGGCAAGGGAGGCTGAGAAATGTAATCAGTCAGTGGGTGGCCACATGTCCCAACCAAAAAATTCAGCCACATAGAAAAAGAGAGGGACTGGATATTGGGGGGAAACTAGTAGACTCTGCTACAATGTCTATTGGAAAAGCTGAGTACATTACCTATTCAATGTCAAAAGCATCCTTTGGATTACTGCTCTGAATTAAACACTATAGCAAAATAAATGAATAAATAAATAAATAAAATAGCAATCACTGCTACTTGATCAGGTCATGTGATATTATCTGTTCAATGATTGTTTTCTCACTTGACTGGGTGAACATTACCCCTCAAACAAGAATTCAAATTATGTGGTATGGCTTTATATCAAATCAAAAGAACTTCTGAGAGCAGATGGAAAAAAATACACATTTCCCTCACATAAGCTTTTCTTTTCATTAGAATGTTATATCCAGAAAGCAATTGTTTTTTTCCCTTCCT
>NW_006299245.1:1476551-1477580 GCF_000327345.1 Myotis davidii | reverse complement strand
TATCTTCTCCTTCCTGGATTAATATTTAACAAATGGGCATTAAGTACCTATTTTAGGCCAGGAATTTTCACATGTATATTATCCAATGTAAGCCATACAACAATCATATGCGGTATGTACCATCTTTAGTTTATAAATGAGAACATTGGGAATGAGAGAAATTTATTGACTAGCTTAAGAGAGTATCACTACGTTACACAACCACACTATGATAGTGCTTGCTAGAAACTTCCAAGAAGCCATATATTTCTGTCCCGGCCTAAAACAGATGATATGCTTATGTAGTTTTCAGTGAGAGGGCCAAACATCGCAATCCAATAGATCAAACTAGTGTAACTGGTTTGAAGAGTAATTTTAAAACACAGGCTTGTCATCACCCAAAATAGGTTCATTCTTTCTTCCTTAGTAACAGAAACTCCAATTTAGCCAGGCACAAAGCTGGCCTTTGCATCCAAGTATGACCAGTGTAAGCAAAATTTTTCTGTACACCATATAGAAAGTGTCCTTACAGGCAAGAGGCAAAGCCTCTGTCTTCCATTATTATTTTTGCAGGATCAAATGTAAATGTGATTTTGGAGCCTGTGTGGGTTAAACTGTGTCTCTCCAAAAAAATAAGATATGCTAACATTCTAATCCTTAAAACCTGTGAAAGAGACCATATTTTGACTGTACTTTTTCTATGTTTAGGTGTTTAGGTATGCAAAGACTTACCATCTACACTAATAAAAGAGAAAAATGGTAATTGGCGTACGGTGCTACCCTTTTCATTGGCTAATCAGGGCTATATGCAAATTAACTGCCAACTCAGATGGCAGTTAACTGCCACAAAGATGGCGGTTAATTTGCATATGTAGGCACAATGCAGGGAGGCGAAAGGGAAAGCAGGAAGAAGCCCCCTGCCACTGACAGTGATTGGAAACCCAAGGGGGAGCTAAGACCTGGGGGGCAGGGCACAGTGCCACTGACAGTGATCAGAAACCCAAGGGGGAGTTAAGACCTGGGGGGCAGCTAAGACCCCAGGGCTGCCTG
>NW_006299245.1:1470283-1476305 GCF_000327345.1 Myotis davidii | reverse complement strand
AGCGGTTAGGGGCAATCAGGCAGGCAGGTGAGCAGTTAGGAGCCAGCAGTCCCGGATTGTGAGAGGGATGTCCGACTGCCCGTTTAGGCCCAATCCCACAGGGAACATCCCCTGAAGGGTTCCAGATAGGAGAGGGTGCAGGCTGGGCTGAGGGCCCCCAACACACACCCCCAGTGCACAAATTTCGTGCACCAGGCCCCTAGTCTATATATATAAAAGGCTAGTGTGCAAAGTGTCTCCTTGGGTGTTCGACCCAGAGACTGGGAGTTCGATCTCTCACTATGATGTGTGCTGACCACCAGGGGGCGGCGTGGAACGAAGGAAGGCCCTGGCCTGCAGCTGGAAGGCCCTGATCAGCCCTGATTGCTGGCCAAGCCTAGGGACCCGTGCACCAGGCCCCTAGTCTATATATATAAAAGGCTAGTGTGCAAAGTGTCTCCTTGGGTGTTCGACCCAGAGACTGGGAGTTCGATCTCTCACTATGATGTGTGCTGACCACCAGGGGGCGGCGTGGAACGAAGGAAGGCCCTGGCCTGCAGCTGGAAGGCCCTGATCAGCCCTGATTGCTGGCCAAGCCTAGGGACCCTACCCATGCACGAATTTTGTGCACTGGGCCTCTAGTTGTGTTATAATTTCCTACAGTATTCAGTAACATGCTGTTTAGGTTTGTAGCCTAAGAGCCCTAGGTTATACCATACAGCCTAGGTAGGTAGTAGGCTGTACCATCTAGGTTGTGTAAGTGCACTCTGTGATGTTTGCACAACAAAATCAGCTAACAACACATCTCTCAGAACATATTCTGTTGTTATGGAATATGTGACTGTATTAAATACTTACTTCCAATTACATGAAGTATCAAAAATAGTCAAATTCATAGAATCAAAATGTTGAGTAGTGGTTGTCAGGAGTTGAGAAGAGGGGGGAAATGGGGAGATACCAATCAATAAAGTTTCAGACAAGCAATACAAATAAGTTCTAGAGATATGCTGTATAACACTGTACCTCTAGTCAGTGATAATACGGTTTACACTAAAACACTGGTTAAAAGAGTAGATCTTATATTAAGTGATTATCTCACAATAGGATAAAATATAAAATACAACTGATCTTTCATTAAAGGTAGTTCAAGAAGCACATTTCTGCACCAGGAATCAGCAAATATTCTGTGTAAATAAGTATACGGGCTTTTCAGGCCATATAGTCTCTGTTGCAAGTACATAACTCTACTCTTTTAGCATGAAAGCAGCCACAGATAATCTAAATGAATGAACATGGCTGCATTTCAATACATCTTTATATTCAAAAACAGATGGGCCCTCGCTTGTTTGGCTCAGTGGATAGAACATCAGCCTAGGTTTGATTTCAATTAAGGGCCCATGGTTGTGGGCTCGATCCCCAGTATGGAGCATGCAGGAGGCAGCCAATCAATGATTCTCTCTCATCATTGATGTTTCTCTCTCTCTCTCTCTCTCCCTCTCCCTTCCTCTCTGAAATCAATAAAAAATATATATTAAAAAAATAAAGATGGTGGGCCAGATTTGATCCAGTAGCTATGGTTTGCTAAATCCTGTTATAGACCATAAACTTCCAGAGAGTGGATGTCTCATTTATTTTATTCCTAATTGTCTCCCCAGTGCCTAAAATAATCTCTCCAGTTACAGGTGCTCAATAAAAAAGTATTGAACAGATGAATAGTCTACTCTCTGTTACAGATGTAGAACTTGCTTGTTTTGAGGTGACAGTCATATGTCCAAGGTCACGGATACTATGGATGACCATTGATAGGGTGTTAACTTGTCCTGGTTAACAAGATAAAAACCACAGATGTTTCAAAGATCAAATATAGTCTGGGAAGCAAAGGCGATCACCAGTTGCTAGAAATAAGAAAGAAAGAAGCTATTGGAACTTGGTAGGTTTTTAAGGAAGCTGAGAGGAATGGGGTGGGGTGGGAGTGGGGGGTGTGAGGGGTGGGAAGCTAGAAGGGGCATATGATGGATTGCTTAGTGAGGTTGGAGAGATGAGTGAGAGGTGGCAATGACCCAGAGGGTAGCAATTTCCTCTAACAAGGCGGGTGGGGATAGTGGCCCAGGTAGATTAGACTAGAACAGCAGTTCTCAACCTGTGCGTCGCGACCCCTTTGGGGGTCAAATGATCCTTTCACAGGGTTCACCTAAATACATCCTGCGTATCAGATATTTACATTATGATTCATAATAGTAGCAACATTACAGTTATGAAGTAGCAACGAAAATAATTTTATGGGTGGGGGTCACCACAACATGAGGAACTGTATTAAAGGGTCACGGCATTAGGAAGGTTGAGAACCACTGGACTAGAAGGAATTGCTTGATAATCCATTGCACTATCCTCTTTACAAACCGGGAGAGTGTGAGAGAGAGCACACAATTTCCATTTCAAGGCAACACTAAGCCACTGAGTAGACGCCATGAGCATAGCTCACCCTTGAGAATTGAAAAAATGTAAGAAGTAATCTTGAAAATTAAATAGTAGCAAACATGTCCAAGGAAGGGGATTTGGTCCCTTTATGAATCCTGTAATAGATGCATGTGTAGAGATCACAACTAGGAGCCACAGAATAATATTGGAGTGGCGGTAATACAAGGAAGTGTGTCATCATGCTAGAAGCCTCTGAAAAAGTGTAAATAATGACTGTGTTCACCAGAGGAAATAAATTGCTTCCACTTGTCCCCTCTCCAAAGGGCCTGTTCCATTGTGGTGTGAAAATCAAGTCATGTACAGTTGTCATATTAAATTCCTTAATTTAAAAATAAAATAACACAGAACCATTCTGATGACTGCTAAGATCAGGTCCACACGCCTCTGGCTGACATGCACAGTTCTGCATCATTTGCTCCCAATCTACCTCTCTAGTCACTTCATGCCAAAGCCCCTTTCCCCACATGTATGTTTCCTAGAGCCACACCAGGCCCTTCACTGTTTCCCTCAACATGCCTGGCACTTTCACAGAAAAAATGTCTGTGCTCTAGCTGGTCTCTGGCCTGCAATGCCTTTCTTCTCCTCTCCATCAGACAAATTCTTATCTCCATTTGAGATCTACACTGTGGAGCTTTCATGGCTCACTTACCCAGTTTGTCTCTCATTCCCCTGCTCCGCTCTGCCATTAGATTACATCCCAAGTATTTGCATGTCTGCCCTTGGGCTGAGACAGGGTGCTCCTTGAAAGCTAGTTTTTTGTTCTTTAAATTTATTGTTGACACTAGTACAGATGTCCCCCATTTCTCTCTCTCTTTTACCCACTTCCAACCAGCCCCTATTCCTCACCCCCCCACCCCCCAACTCTGGCCTTCAGCACACTGTTGTCTCTGTCCATGAGCTATGCTTATATCTTCTCTGGCTGATCTCTTCACCTTCTTTCCCCCTTCCCATCCTCCTCCCCTCTGACCCCTGTTAATTTGTTCCATGCATCTATGCCTCTGGTTCTATTTTGAAAGCTAGTTTGAATATTCTGGTGCTTAAGCATAACTGACAGAAATGCAAATAGCCCATGATGCTGCATTTAAAGCAATGATAACAGTATTTTGTCCTGCTTTCTCTCTTGCTTCACTAACTTCCCTTTCTGCACTTAACTCTTCCCAGCTGAATCTTCTATTTTGCTACTCTCACACCCAGGCACAGAAGAAAACATCTCTATGCAAGGTTGATAAGCTTATCTTTAAGAAGGGCCTAATAGCCAGGCAGGCATGGCTCAGTGGTTGAGCATCGACCTATGAATCAAAAGGTCATGGTTTGATTCCTGGTCAGAGCACATGCCAGGGTTTCAGGCTCGATCCCCAGTGTGGGGCGTGCAGGAGGCAGCCCATCAATGATTCTTTCTCATTATTAATGTTTCTATCTCCCTCTCCCTCTCCCTCTGCCTTCCTCTCTGAAATCAATAAAAAACTTTTTTTAAAAAAGGGCCAAATAAGTGTTTCAATTGTGTTTTCTAATTATTGAATGCCCAAACCCACAAAGACCCTTTAGAGAACTTTTCAATCCTGTGAATGCATTTTTAAGGAAATGTAACTAGTGTATTTTTATTAGTTATCTTACATTTAACTTATCAGCATAACTTACTGCATCTAACACATTTCCTTGGGAAGCAGAACAATCTACTTTTCCTCTGTTAACAGGGTGTTGTTTCTCCAACTGAAACTTGGCACATAATAATATTCATTAAACCAAATCTTTAGTTTCTTCAAAATAATGTTCCCAAATAAACACAATAAAGTTCACGATCTCTGGGTTAGTATGTGCCATCAGGGGACTACAATGGAACCCAACATTTTCTTTCCTTTCCTTTCCTTCCCTTCCTTTCTCTCTCTTCCTTTCCTTCTTTCTTTCTTCTTTCCCTCTTACTTTGTTGTGTTATTAAACATTTTCATACATAATAATATCATAATGTTTTAGTTTTATAATAATAATGTTTTAAAACTATTTGAAGTTACATGGAACACCCTCAAAGAGTTTTAATGTTGCAGTTAAATAAACATCCTTCTGAAGTTGACCTTTTGACATTTTATTTCATAATAAGCCTTAAAGAAGTAGACTTATTCTTCTCCAAATTTTCTCACTTAAAACAGTTATCAAGGTACAATTTCCTCAAATCTAAAACATTTACAAAGTTACAGAAAACAAACAATAAAAAGAGACTCTATTAAAAATGACACAAGTGACTAGGCCAGATCTACTATTTCAAAAAAGTGTCTTAAAAAACAGAAAATAAAATAAATTTATTTATTAAAATTATATTGTGATCTAAAGCAGACAAAGTTATGTGTATTTTTCAGAACCTGTTTTTGCTGTACTTATTCACTGTTGTCCCACATCTTGTCCCTGCCTTTCCCAGTTGCCATATTTTTCATAGGAGATCTCAACTCCCTAAGAAACTGGTCTAGGAAATGTACAAATTCTGGTACACTCTGAGATTTTTATGGTGAATTCTAGTGGTGAGATGCAGTCTATTTGGTCTTTCTTTGTGTTTTTCTTTTTCCTTTCTTGTTTTAATTTTTCTGGCATGCCCTTATGAAGTAGTCCAATGGGGAATGCAATATTAGAAATAGATTTTTTAAGAGAGAACAAGGAAAATAATGCAAGGTCTTACATTTTCATGTAATACCCTATTCTGTATTTATAAGGGGTACCATTCGACGGAAAAGGAAAAAAATAAGCAAACAATAGATTAATTTAGATATGAGCATCTATAAAATTCATGATCTTAAACAATTCTAGGAACAGAATTTGTAATTCAAAAGCTAAAAATAAAACCTCAGAGGGAAGAAGGGGTGTGTGTGTGTGTTAAAAGATCAACCAAAGGACCTGTATGCATGCATGTAATCATAACCAATGGACACAGACAGTAGGGGGGGTGAGGGCATGTGCTGGGATGTGGGAGTGTCTGAGGAGAGGTCAATGGGGGGAAAAGGAGACTTATGTAATACTTTAAACAATAAAGAATTTAAATTTAAAAAAGACTAGAAAGAAAATATTGTTGGGGTTTTGTTTTTGTTTGTTTGTTTAGCTGTGACAAGTGGTAGTAATTTTCTCTTGGACATGCTTATTCAACCTCTATTTCCTGAGCAAGAGGCTATGTTGGAATTGGGGGAAAATACCAAAAAGTTAGTTTCTATATCTTTAGAATCCACAAGATGTGGTCCAGGTAACAGCAGGGACAGAAAGTGGGGGCTCGGCTCTGATAACAGACCCATCCGTAGGAGTGTGGCAGACATTTGCAACCAACTCAGATGCTGGGAGAGGCCCAGTGAGAGAACTATACTCTGTATCTGAAACATTACAACAAACAGTTGGGGGGGGGCGGTGGTGCCTATCCTAAGAAAGTCCCTCAGGTGACCTTTACCAAGAAATAGGAACACTTCTAACCATGATGTCTAATAACTACAGTCTAGTCCTCCAGAAGCTTTCAGAAAAAAAATAAGAAAGCCAGTAAGTCAACTCATCAGTACCAGTGAAGTCAGTCAGTTGATGCAGTCATAATCCAAGTCTC
>NW_006299245.1:1434301-1469521 GCF_000327345.1 Myotis davidii | reverse complement strand
GGCTAGAGAGATAGAAACACCAATGATGAGAGAGAATCATTGATCAGCTGCCTCCTGCACACCCCCCACTGGGGACTGAGCCAGCAACCCAGGCATGTGCCCTTGGCCAGAATCGAACCCGGGACCCCTCAGTTCACAGGCTGACGTTCTACCCACTGAGCCAAGCTGGCCAGGGCTAGCCAACTTTTTTGAAAATTATGTCTTCATTTCTACCTGTGAATTGAGACTCATAAGTGGGTTATAAAATCATTGCTATGGGTTGGGACTAGAGTTTTTAATAGACAGAAAAGAATAAAGTAGAACTAAAGAGTAGAAAATATAAGCAAAGAGAAGAAAGAAAACTAGGGGTGTGTGTGTGTGTGTGTGTGTGTGTGTGTGTGTGTGTACGCGTGCGTGCGTGCTGGTTCCCAATATAAAATATATTTTTGCCCCACCTGGTTTGGCTAAGTGGATAGAGCGTCAGCCTGCGGACTAAAGGGTCCCAGGTTTGATTCTGGTCAAGGGCACATGCCTGGGTTGCAGGCTTGATCCCAGGTAGGGAGTGTGCAGGAGGCAGCTCATCAATGATTCTCTCTCATCATTGATGCTTCTGTCTCTCTTCCTCCTTCTCCCATCCTCACTGAAATTAATAAAAATGTATTTTAAAAATAATTAAAGTAAAATAAAGCATATTTTTCCTGCGGATTATAGTTTAAAAATATATACAGACACAGACATAGATATGGATATAAATATAGAGTTATATAGAAAAGAAAGAGCAGGGACACTCTCCCCAAAATATTATACCAACCCTATAGATGCTCTCCACCATAATGTTCATAGTCATCCACAACAATACAATAAAATGATGACCTCAGACAAGCCTAGGAATAACTAATAGTTAAAACAGAGAGAACTTGAAGTTTGGAAAATAAAATTTTAAGCTTAACTTTTCCAAACTTAATTTTTTCAAAGAATGCTTAAGCTTTCAAAATACTTGATTCTATTCTATTATTCTGTTTTATTCTATTCTCCTCTCCTGACAACCCAAAATCTGAGAATTGTCATTTACTTTCATCCAATTCTAAAGTAAATTGTTTTTCAAACAGATTATTTATGGCATCATCTTTATTTTAAGAAGGCTTTTTTTTCCTACTATGAAATGAAATCCCATTCAACAAATAAAATGTAGAAGAAAGAAGATCACACTTAGATCTAACATTTAAAGCAAATAGTGAAGATTTTTCTAAGCAGTATAAATTAGCCAATACTTTCAGAGAGATTTACTTTACTATAAGATAGGACAAGTTTAGAGATAACATTACATAGGGTCTTCTGTTTGACTTATTCTGTCTTTGAGTTTTAAAGAGTTGTACAAATGTACTTCCTGATAAAATGAAGAGCAAATCAGTATAACATCGCAGTCAAGCCTTTGTGTTGGCAGAAATACACACTGATATTTTGGAGTGGGGGTGAACACTGGAATTCCTTTTAAACAAAGTATCGGCTGCGTAATTCTCTGATCTCACACCTACTTGTGCCGATCTTCCTTTTTCTCTGCCCAGGCACAGTGGGAAGAGATCAGAAAAGAATTCTTCAAGGGAGGCAGTTTGACCCTCCACTCCCAATTGCTCAAACTCGTTTAAAGATAGAAATGAAATCCAAACAGGGTGTGGCTACACTGTGTGATCTGAGTTTGGCCAGCGCCTGAGCATTGTTATCTCATCTGTTTAAGCTACTCCCTGAGCTCTCAAAGTCCTATCTCTGATTCATTCTTTCTCAACTCTCTGAACCTTGAACAGAAAGACCTAGCATTTGTAGAACTGGATCAAGAGTGACGGGTATCAGTAAACCAGCGTCCTTACTGTGGTCCATGAGGTGCTTCATCGCCAAACCTCTGTCTATCCCTGTGACCTCCTCTCCTGAAACCCTCCCCTTCCTTGCACTGCCCTCCTTGCGGACCTCAAACACATGTAGCCTGTCCCTGCTGCGCAGGCTGCTGCCACTGCCTACAGAGCTGAGGTTTCTTCGTGGTCTCATTCTGATCCCTGCTCTGCCTCTGGAGCTCTACCTCTGCCCTTGCTCTGATCTTGTACAAATTACATACTCATACCCCTTAGTCTCCATTTCCTTGGTGGTAAAAATGAATTCTTGTATAGTTCAAATGGATTACATAAAAAAAATCTCTGAACTCAATGCCTTGTTACACTAGAATGCAAGTTTCCTAAGGACAAATCTGTACTTCAACCCTCACAACAGCACCAAGGACTGGTTTAATAAATATATTTTGAAGGAAGGAAGGGAGGGAAGGTGAGAGAGAAAATTGAAGGGAAGGAAAGAAGAAGACAATTATGTGCATAGTCCATATTAATTTATGATCACTATTATTCACATTTTTTTCTACCAAAGTGGCTCTGAAATATTCCTTGAAAGAAGACATGTGTGATAAATAAATGTGCACCTAACTTTTCCTAACTCATCACAGTCCCCACCTTCCTTCTTACTATGTGAATTTTTAAACTTATTCAATCCTTATATTTTTATGACAACTGAAACCAGCAAATAAAGTGAAGCACGAGCAGTAACATGCTGAAGCTACGAGAGCAGTGGTATAGGTCAGTCAGGCAATAGTGGAGACCCAGAGTCTAGCAAAATCTAACAGAGTGAGATGGCCCCTGTTGCTGATGGCCCATAACTCTCCAAACAAGAAAATGAATTATTTGCAGGCTCAGTGATAGAGACTCTAGAAGACCTGATAAAATGAATCGTTCAAGTTTTACCTTCAGTCACTTTACTGAGGTTGCATGGAAACACTGAGGCAAATGAATTATTTGCAGGTTCAGTGATAGAGACTCTAGAAGACCTGACGAACAAAGCCCAGAATCAGAAGTCTTTTCAACAGAGGTCTTGGCAGAAATCCGGGCGGGCAGGCAAGTCAACCTCAAAGAAATCTAACAGTGTTCCTCCAGTCAACTGTGAGCTTCATGAGGGCAGAGACTGTCTCTGATTATCCTCTTCCATTTCCACAACGCCCAGCCAATTCCTGATATGTTGTGCATTCTCAATGATTATTTATTGAGTGAATAAGATTTTTTTCAGTTGAAGGTAACAAGCCCCATCACAAATTCTTTTATTTTAAATTGGTTTGAGAGCGGGAAACATGGATGTGAGAGAGAAACAAGAGAAACATCGAATGGGTGTCTCCCATACTCAAACAGAGCAGGCATTGAATTCACCACCTTTTGGTGCATGGGATGCCACTCTAACCAACTGAGCCACCTCTGCCAGGGCCACAGATCCTTTTAAACAACAATAATAAAATAACATAACTGAGGAGTCCAGGTTTAGATCTGACTTCAGAAGAACTGAATGCAGGGACTAAACATTATCATCAGGATGTGGTCTTCCCATCCTTTCCTTTGGATGACTCCATTCTCAGACCACCAGCACTTCCCAGGACTACATTATTCCCTAGTCTCACGCAGGAGAAAAAGGGAGAAAGTCTTTCACACACATGCATTAGAGAGGAAAGCATATTGCGTTGTCTCTGCTTGGATCATACACCAGTTTTGAGCCAATCACAGAGTTAGGAGGATGCCAATTGCTGATTGCCTAAAGCAAATCAGGCATGAGGGTGCCATGCTGAGTCAGGGACCCAAAAGTTAGGTTTAGATAAAACTTTATAAAGTGCCTGGGAGCATTGATGAGAGTAAGGTAATACCAGAAGACTCAGAGCCCAGATTGGAGCATCCGCAGAAATGAGGCTCAGTCAAGAGACATGTAATTGGGAACCATTACTAAACTAAGGAGAAGGGCAAGACCATAGGTGAAGTTAAAGTGAGACCAGCCATAAGGCTGACTTGATGTTAAGTTCTCTCTCAAATGCTACCTTTGAATGAGAACATGGTTGGCTTTGGTGAAGCTGAGTGATGAATTACAGAATGCAGAAGTATTTAAGATGTTAGAGGTAGAAAGATTAGGGTAATAATAAAGTTCAGAGTGTTGCCATTATTATCCTCTTACTTAGGTCTTAAATATCTCCTCCAGTACTGACACTTTACCTTTAAACATGTTTCAGACTCTTATATTAAACTGCTTGTTGTATACAAAGATGTGACACAGATACCCAATTTCAACTTCCCACTTCATCTCCCACCTCTCCTTGCCCAGCCAATACAATATTTCCCTCAAAATGTGGCGATTCTCCTCAATTGCCAGGCTCAATTAATAGCACTCATTAATCCAGAATTCATCATATATTGCTTGATTCCATCATCTTCCCTCCACTCCCTCCAGCCAATACAATATTTCCCTCAAAATGTGGCTATTCTCCTCAATTGCCAGGCTCAATTAATATCACTCATTAATCCAGAATTCATCATGTATTGCTTGATTCCATCTTCTTCCCTCCACTCCCAAAAACTGATGCCCTGATTCAAGCCCTCATCATTTGGGGAAAGCACTGCAATTGTGCCCTAACTGGATTCCCTACTTTGATATACATTCCTGAAAACCATGGTCCACATAGTTCCTCTGTGTTCCCATAGCATTCTATGCCTGCTTCCTATTTGACATTTACAATATTACACTGTAATTATGGGTTTATGTGTCAGTCCTCATGACTAGATGCTCGGTTACACAAACATAAGAGTTCATCTTTGAATCCTCGGTACCTAACATATTGTCTATGGAAGTGAATCAAGTCTCTGAGTGTTTATACACTGAAAGGCAAAACTGGATCAGTAGATCCTTTCAACAGTGGGTTGTCTTGGGGCGATAGTGTAAAAGGCTTTTCCCTGGCACTGACAGTGCAGTGAACCAGACTTGGTCTGAATTAATAGACAACATTCTACTTTATTAGAATCTTTTACTTAGATGACATGATTTATTTTCATCAGCAATTTGTGCATGCAATGGCCTGTGATTCTGTAATATGCATATTATATCCCTGAAGATGGGGCATGAGTTTTAAAACTATACCATAATAGTCTAGCTGCACCTAAATAATCAATCAAAAACTCTATGCAGACACAAGAACAGAACATTCTTACCATGAGCAGACATTGACTTTTCTTCTGCATTTATGAATTAATAGACTTAGTTATATGTGATCATTTTGGCTCACCTACTTACATGATGTTTTGATTATGTAAGATAATGAACATTTTAATCATGTTTCTAGGTTACCACATGTGTTTATCTTTGTTTTGATGTGATATGTAACCTGCTTTAACTATTCAGGCAAGCAACATTACATAATATGTTTATAGGTCGGTGCTTTGTAGTAAAATTGCTTAGTGTTGTTTGATGAAAAAACTATAGGTGATATATGCTTTGTAGAAACACATGATCTAAAGTTTAACCAAAGGGTCAAGGGGAAAAATAAAAGGCACAAGTTAGAGATAATATTTTCAGAGGTGACCAAATATGCAAAAAAAATTAAATTTTGAGCCTTTGAAAAATAATACACAGCCTGTGTTTACTTTGTAAAAAATCATTAAGCTATTTAATGACTTATGCACTTTTCTGGATGTTTGTGTTATACTTTCATTTTAAAGTGTATTTGAAAAATTGCATACCCTCTAACACATTTAATAGGCACCAGAAATGATGGCAACTCTAAACTATTGCTAATCTTTATATTTTCCTCAACATGAATCTCTTTATTCATAAAACAAGCTCATTCATTGATGGTAAGGACTGCCTGTTTCTATCAATGATCTATATTGTGAAGATTAGAATTTTAAAGGCAAGATCCCTTTCACTTTTAAATGGCCTGCTCTATTCCGTTCTGGAAACTAATCATTCAATGTTTGCACGTGCTTTACTAGACACCCAGCACTAGGTTGAAGATACTATGTTAGAACTTTCTGTATAGAGATATGAGCCCTGACCTTTCAGACCTGCAATTGCAGTGACTTCTACTGATGCATTTACTGTTACACAGTGTGTGTGTGTGTGTGTGTGTGTATGTGTGTGTGTGTGTGTGATGAGAAGGGAGGATGGAGAGAGAGAGCAAGCGAGGCCAGCTTTCTCCCCTCCACCCCTCAGTGAGTCAGTAGTGTTGGATCAGTAAAATTAACATTCCTATCTCATTCATTCCATGGAATCAGGTTCACATGCCAATGGGTGTGTGTGTTGACACTGGTGAAGCCTTTGCCCAAAATATACCGATTGTATTAGTTTTCTTAACAAATATTAAATAGCAGTGAGTCTTTTCCTTATATTTTACAATAACATGTGATTACCTACATCTGGTATTCAGGGTTTTATGTGGCAGAGGAAGACAGATGAGAATTTAGGGTTGAAATGAAGAGTCACAAAATAGTAGATGAATTAATTGGTAGGACAAATCTAACCAGCAGGTATATTTGTTTGACAAACACAATATTTTTTAAAAAAAATACTTAAATTCCAGCATAAAATGCTTTGCAGGTTTTATTTTTAAAGTCTACATTTGAAGTTTCTCTTCACAAATGATATGGAAATATTGGGCGCTCATTCCTATATGAACTGAGTACTGCTACCTCCTTTAGACTGGGTGTGTTCAAGGACTGGGTCCATGCTATCCACAGACTGCTTTGCCACTCATATTACTTGCCTGTCTCCTGTGGCATTTGAAGTTGCAATCCCTCGTTTCCAGAGAGTCTAATTTAATTGTCTGGTATATTGGTCAATCAAAAATTTTCTCTGTTTCCTTCCTACCCTATAGTGGAGGATATTGATAAAATATTCTGTCTATTAACTTCCAAAATGATCTTTTGAAAGGAACTATAATCCTTAAACAAACAAACAAACAAAAAACAAAATCCTTTTTGCTAGTTGTTTTAAAACCCAGGAACTCAAGTCTTTCTGCTAACTGGATTATCAGATTTTTAAAAAATACTTTTGTAAATTCAGATTTCCATATAATTATTTACCTCTTTACTAGATAAACAGTCTTAATGACAGTTGACAAACAACGTTATCCTCATATACAAAGCATTGCATATTTCCACGGAAGTAGTCTAAGACCAGGTAGTCAGCCATCAGCTTTGGAAGTATTTGTGTGTATGGACATCCTGTCTTTTATTTCTTTAAAAGTAATTTTTAAAAATATATATCTTTATTGATTTCAGAGAGGAAGGGAGAGAGAGAGAGAAATATCAATGATGAGAGAGAATCATTGATTGGCTGTCTACTGTATGTCCCCTAACGGGGATTAAGCCCAAAACCCAGGCAGGTGTCCTTGACGGGAATTGAACTTGGGACCCTTCAGTCCGCAGGCTGACACTCTATCCACTGAGCCAAATCAGCTAGGGCAGTGGTGGGCAAACTGTGGCTCGCAAGCCCCTTGAGTGTGGCCACGAAGTTTCAATCACACTGTATGTGCGTGCCCACACGTGGTATTTTGTGGAAGAGCCACAAAACTGTCCTCTGCAGTTCAAGGGGCCGCAGTTTGCCGGCCACTGAGCTAGGGCAAAAGTAATTTTTTAAAAAAGAAATCTTTGGGATTTTTCCTTATAGTATGTAGAAGTGTGTGGTATTAATTGATGATGAGAAAATATAAAGAAAATTTACTTTTTGGACATTGACTTTCAATATTATTATTACGCCCACTATAAACTTTTCATATTTATTCAAACATTAAGTACAGGGGGAAACTGGGCAAATGAATATACCAACACACTGTGTATTTTCATGGTGATTTTAAACTCAGAAACTTTATGAAACAATTTGCTGAAAAACACATGTATCGTTCAAGTTTTACCTTCAGTCACTTTACTGAGGTTGCATGGAAACACTGAGGCACCCTTAGCTAATGTTAGTGGTTGTAATCTGCTATATTTAAAAGTGAGGCATTTAATTTTTGTGTCCTTATAAGGTTGTAAGAGATTAACTTCTAAAATTTTTAATATCTTTAAGATCTACTTAGTGTGCATAGAAAAAGAGCTACCTGCAAATGTGCTGACATAAATATTTAAATAAACTAATCTTATCAAATGAAACATTTTAGAAGTTATATAACATAAAAATCATAATGGCACTAAGGTAAACATTAGTAACTTTCCTTGAGAAACTAGAATGCTCTTTCTTCAGAAAGGTAAATTTGCCTTAAACACACACACACACATACACACACACACACACACACACACACACACAGTCTTTGCACCAATGAAAACTTTGGGAAAGAATTTGAGAAATTTGCCACTTACTATTTACTACCTCCTACAAAGATGCTGCTACCGCCCCCCCCCCCTCCACCTTCAGTAGTCTTCAGTTATTTGCCCAGGAGTAGGAACAAATGTATAGTGATCTGCGACCTTCCCAATGCCCCATTCCACCTGTACCTGATGCCTTGGATTGTAAGTGAGATGTAGACTGTGGCCAAGAACAGGAATAATGTCTCTAGTCTCTGTGGGGAACTGTCCTCTGCAGGAAACTCTAACCAGCTGAGTGAACAGGCTAAGGATAGATAGTGCTGTTCACACAGACAGGGCATAAATTAAATGTTCTCTTCAAACCAGTTCATCGCAGTTTTCCTACCATCTCTCCCACCATTTCCAAACACTCTTTATTCATTAGGTGTTTTTTTCAATATAAAATAGAACGGAGTCTTCTTTTTATGTTCTTCTTTTTATACTCTGAGCCTGAAAACTCACTCTTCGTCTTCAAACACATCAGGAGCTGTTCCTTTCTACAAACACGTATGTCAGGTTAGTCTCCTAGCGTTTGGTCCGCATGGTTTAGCCACTCATACCTACAGAAACTAACCTGGGAACACCCAGAAGTTGGGGGAATTATAATAAGTGCCTGTTTTAGTTTTTTGTGTGAATCTCTTCTCCCCATGTACCATATGCCCCTCACAGGACAGAAGATATTATATTTTTTAATGGATCATAGTACACAGATGTTGCTTAAAAATATCTACTGGCTTAATAAAGGAACATAGGGTATCTCGTGGCTTAAACAGATTGCCAACATTTAGCATGCATAAGAAATCACCTGAAGGGTTAGCTAAAAGACAGATTGCTGGGCTCTATCCCCGGAGTTTCTGATTCAGTAAGTCTGAGTTTGGGTCCAAAATCTTGCCATTTTAACCAGTTCCCAGGTGATGTTGATGCTGCTGTCTAGAAATTACACACTGAGAACTATTAGCTTAAACCATAAGAGTGCATTATTATGCTGCCTGGCAGCTCCAGTGGGTGAGCCCGGATGCTCCTCTCTCAAAAGCAGGATGTAGCTGCTCTCCCATCTCTCCCACCTTCTCCCCTCCAAACCGAGGAGAGCCCTTCATCCCAGCTATCGCCCTGTTCTTCACTAGACCGTAAATACAACGTGAGGGAGGTGATTTTCAACGATGTTCACTAAGTCCAAATGTCATAGCAGTGCAACTGCATCAATCAGAAACGATCCAGTGAAAAGTCTGAAGAATTGGAAATCAATGTCAGAGATTAATCTGTTTCATTGCAAAGAAGGCAAGTGCACATCCAGTGAGAACTTAATGTAGCAGCAGCAAAAAGGGATCAGTGGGACTGAGCAGCTGAATGCCCGTATTTAGACAAGAACAGTTTCTTCTTTTTTTTTTTTTTAGAGAAAGGTCTCAGTGCTAGGTAGAGCTCAATGTTTCTCAAATTTGAATTGCTTCCTCATGTTGAAATTGGAGTTGTTTTTCTGTGTATCACATGAAAATATTCCTTCTTATTTGCCCTGACCAGTAGCAGCAGCAGCAGCATGCTACCCTTATAAAGGAGAAGGAGGTTTTGAATAAAAACTGAGGGAAACAACCCTGTTTATCTAACTTCAGAATGCAAGGGTCCTTCATTCAGGCTTCTCTGCTCCAACTGTTTGCTAGCTACATACAAAAACTGCCTTCTGGCGGTGTGACCTGCCTGCAGGTGTCATTAAACTTGCTTTGTTTTTCACATTTTTTTCCCCACAATTGAGAATTAGGTCTAAAACTTGATTAAACTTAGTTTAAATATTTTGGACACAAATACTTCATACTGATACTATAATCCTGTCACCACATACCCGGAGCCACATAATTCAGCTTGTCTGTCAGTGACACTTGGTTTGATAGCTAGTGAAGTGACCGGGTGCCTCCATTGTAAAGGTAAGGTTTTTTCCCTTTGCAATCAACAAGTAATCCATGCGTTTTTGGATACTCTATGCAAATATCCTCCTCCCATTCAGCTTCTCATGGGATGATTTAGCTTCCTATAGATGATGTTTGCCTGAATCAATAATTAATGGCATTAAGGGTTCCAAATGGTGATTTTCCTAATTCTATTATTTCTTTCAGATTAAGGAGCTGGCATTCTTTTGTGTGTGTGATTGTGTTTTGTTTTTAAGGGAGATTTTACACAGTAAAGGTTTCAACAGACATTATAAATAATTTCTTACCTATTTCCAGAGCAAAGTGTTAATATAATATATAGTATCACTTCCAAAGGTGGAAATAAACCTCTTCTCTCTCTCTCTCCCTCTCTCTTATAAATGTGGCCTCTTCTCTCTCCCCTTCTCTCTCTCTCTCTCTCTCTCTCTCTCTCTCTCTCTGGCTCTCTCCTCCCCACACCTCAAAACTTATGAAATTTTTATTTATTTAAATATATTATAGCGATTTAATTCTTTTTAGGGGGATGCTAAATCAAATTTGTTCCACATTTGATTAATGGAAGCCACAAACTCATGGATTTATTTCATTCAATGTTGTATAATCATGCAATTATTATTTTGGGATATTTGGCTTGTTCCAAATTTGGTCAATGGAAGCTGCTTCAAGAGGGCTCCTATATGTGAGGGCTTCTTTGCTTTCTGGCACAAGATCTTGCAAGCTCAACTTTTACCTAAATGCCTCAGACTTGGAATCAGCCATTTCATTAGGTAAATCTGGTTCCTTTCAGAGAATTTATAATCGAGATTGGGCACCACAGAATCTTTCTTCCAGACCTATTCAGTTTACAGAGATAGGATATGTCATATCAATATCTCCTATTCAAATATAACATTAAGAGAATGTTTTTTTCCTTAACTTCTTTGATTTCATATTATTAGATCCTTTTCATACACAAAATCTAATTTTTTAAACACTTATTTTCCCTCAAATAGGCAATAATGGTTAAAATTTATAATAACAATATTACTACTAACAATAAAATCACTAAGTAATGTTTAAGTTCTCTGTGTAGTTCTTTTGGTCTTTAGCTTTTATCTCACTAAGGATGCACAGAGTAACGACTACATTCAAATTTCACTGGAAATAATTTTTTTCCTCTGGGTGATTATGCTAGCAATTGGATATACAATTAAGGTTTATTTGCTTGTTTTCAATTTTAGAGATTTTTAAAAATATTAATCCTGTGTTTTTAAAATGTAAAACATTTACATGATTCAAACTCTAGATTAAATTTAAAAGCATACTTAGATTTCTAAGTCTTACATCTTCCCTTTTCCCGACCATTTCATTCCAAAATCACCCTATGGATAACAATTACTTTAGTTCCCTTGTTTACACTGCCCATGTTTCTTTTTGCAAAAATAAACAAAACATATGCACCTTGATTTTTTCACCTAGCCACATATCATGGAGATCCTTCTTATTCTTTTTATAGCTACATAATAATTAAAATGGCAGCATCATAGTTTATTAAATCAACTAGTCTCCAGAGTTGATTCCTAGAAGTAGGATTGCTAGGTCAGATGACAAATACAAATGTAATTTTCCAGAATAAATTCCACTTTTTTTTTTTAATTTTCCAGAAAACTTTGATAATCAGCCAGGTTTGGTAACCAATAATTTACATACCAAAGCAACAAGTTTTAACTGAGTTACTACTTTGAGCTTGGCATTATGGAAGAGTACAGACATTAATTTAAAAAAAAAAAAAGCATATACCCTTTGAAATACTAGGGGTGGGGGGGGGAGCAGAAAGTTGAGGTAGTTTGTGTGAGAAAAACTATTTTCTGACGGTTTGCTGGAAGGAAAGAGAGCAAGGAAAGGAAGATGAAACACAAGAAAAGGATGAAGTTTCATAAAGGATGGTGAATGTTGGAATAGTTAACGAAGAGAACAGAAGAAGCAGCTGGGTTGGGGTGTAAAATCAGAATGACAATAAGCCCTGTTGGAAGCTGACATTGGACACCGTATTGTAGTGACAAGGATCCCAATACTTGCTTTTCCCCAAAACTGCTCTCCCGTTCACCCAGAAAGAATTATGCCTTCATGTTCTGCCTTACGTTACTGTTGTGCTCCTATAGCATTTGCCAGTATTTTAGTATAGCTGTCTAGTCCATCTACCTTTACACACACTGTGAATTCCCCACCTTTGAACTGCCAGCACCTGGCACGTGGCTTGCCACATAGGAGGCACACAATGGATGTGTGTTCAATGGACTTGAATTTCTAAATAAAGCTTTCTTGCAGATTATAGTCTGAAAAGCAAGCTAATTAAATGTTTCTTCCATGAGAATATTATAATGTGATTTTTTGGAAACCATTGAGGTTTGACAGGCAAAAATTTATCAGACCAATGTCATTCAACAGTGATAAATTTAATAAGCAAACACCTTGTATTATGGAATGCTTAGGGTTTATGGAAAGATAAGATTAAAAGCAAAGCTTTGTAAACCAAAGTTACCATGTTATTGCTTTTTATTGTATGTAGCTGTACTTCCTCATGAGATAACCATCAAATTATGTCAGACTGTCTGTTTCTTGTGTAATGCCAAGGTTAACTGGCAAAAAGAGTTTCAAAAATAAAATTGGGTACACAGTAGAATTGGAGAGCTATAATAATTCACAATGTTTGTGTCACTTTCATAATTCATCTAAAAATATTTAAAGTTCTTTATGGATGGTCAGTTTTGTTGACATTTTAACTCTTCTGTTAAAATGGGGAGAGCAAGCTAAGTATTAGGTTTATATTTCTGTAAATATAAGAGGTGATAGGGTATAATAAAAGGATTAATCAAAATATGCTAACATCAAAAAGATTTTTTGTTTGTGTTTTTGATCCTCACCTGAGGATATGTCTTCTATTGATTTTTAGAGAGAGAGGAAGGGAGAGAGAGAGAAGCATCATGAGAGATAAACATCCATCAATCGTCTCCTGTACAAACCCCAGTGATTGAACCTGCAACCTAGGTATGTGCCCTGACGGGCAATAACCTGCAACTTTTTAGTTTAGCAGAGGATGCTCCAACTAACTGAACTACCCGGACAGAGGGAAAAAAAAAGAAAGGTTTTGCAAATAAAATTTAAGTGGAGTTTTCAAGATTGTCTAGCAGGAAGAAGGAAAAAAGAACGCTCTAGGGAGGAAATAATGCCATATGCAAGGGCAGCAAATTATCCAAGCAAAGAAGAGTGTTGATTAGGCTTAAAGTCACGAATTAGGCAGTATTTGATAATGGGTGGGGTTTTCAAGTGTTAAATATCAGAGGTTGGGGCTCCCTCTGATTCTCTTCCTTCCAGGCCATCATAGATTTTGGACTGGGTCTGGCGCAGAACATCAGAGGCCCAGTCAGCTAGCTCATCTCAATTTCACACTTATTTCGGTTCCATGTGATCAAAACAACAACAACAACAAACAAAATGTGGGTTTGAATGCTAGATGGTGCTCTGGCCTAATGTCATTTAAATTCAATTAGATTAGAAAACTGGTTGGTCCCCTAAAATTATAGTTAAGTGTTTCATATTCCCTTGTGTTGAAAATAAAAGCCAAAATGCTAACTTTATTTTTCCATTGACTCTTCTGCATATTCCTGGCACAGAAACTTTTTGCAGGCGTGTTTGAGTAAGATTTTATTTGTGCCTGGCCAAAACACACAAAACGTAACAAAATTTTAACAAATACACTGTAATGATTTTTTAAAATTGGTATGCATTTTCCTAGGCGTTCGTTTTGGCTGTATACTGTTCCTGAAATTATCTCCTTCCAGGTTTGTTTCCTCCATTAGACTATTAGTTTCTTAAGGATAAGGACTTTCGAGTCTGCTTTATATTCCTGGGTATAACACAGAGCCAGGCACATAGTAAGCACTCCAATGTTTGTTGAGAGGAACTATTTGTCCAGTGCCAGTTGTATAATTAGAATTTCTTTCATTCTTGCAGAGTTAGGAGCAAAGCTGCAGCGACCTGCTGCTATTTTGAGATGCTGACTATCATGGAAATTTTCCCAACCTGCTTTGCTGGGATAGCCTGGCCACAAGAGCTCTAGTCAATGTAAAAAGTGTAGGAAGTGTCTTCTGTAAAACCTGTCAGAAGTGTGAGGTAATACAAGGAATACCAAATTGGAAGTATTCTAGTCTTGGCTCTATTACTGATCTAGCAATTACTTCATGTCTCAGAGGTCTTAAGTTCTTCCTCTCTCTGTTAAGGGGTTTGTGTTAAATTATCTCTAAATTCCCTCCCAGAATTAACGTCTACATTAAATTGATCTTTGTGTTCCTGAAACAATGCTGGACACATAATATGAGCTTAATATTTATTCGTTGAATTAGAGTGGAGTTGCCCCATGATATCTAATGCATTGTTTTACAGTGTTTTAGTTCTAAACTAATATTGCTTTTAATGTTAAGTTTAAAAGGAAAATCTGGATGGTCTCAGAGAATGTTATTTTTACCACATTTTAAAAATCCAGCTTGTGTAAGGGACACTCACACAGTGAGAAAATCACCTGTGCTTTAAAAAATGTGGATTGACAAATTTTGCCTTTGTGAGTAAAATATTCTCTAAGAAAATGAGGTTTCAGGGGGGAAGAATGCTTCGAATTACTTGTTTAGGTTGTGCAGGTATCTCAAGAAGTTTCAAAAGCACTTACTAGCAATGGAGAAGACAAAAAGCACCAGTTTTACTTCTATAACAAAATGTGTTCCCTCAAATAACTTCTTGACAACCCTCCTTTTAGTTTACTTCTAGTTATTAAATAAATTTTAAAATAATATATCTTTTTTTTTTTTAATTCTGAAATTCATGCTTTTTCCTAATTCAGGTTTCTCACTATCAATAAAATTAGTGTGGTTTGACATATTTATATGACTATACAAAAAATATACAAAACTCTATATGAAAGTGGAATTAACTTAATATGAATTAATGTAATGAGTGTTGAGATTGAACAGGCATTTTTCAAATGTATTAGTGGTAGATATAGATCATCATTATGATTTTGAGGAAGAGAGAGTAATATTTTTTGACTACTTATCATATGACAGGTACCTTGCATTATCTCATTTGACTCTCTCTAAGGTTACATTATCATCTCCATTTTTTAAAATTGAATTTATTGGGGTGACATTGGTTAATAAAATTATATACATTTCAGGTATACACCCTATAATACATCATCTGTATATTGTATTGTGTGTTCACTACCTCATTAAGTCTCCTTCCATCACCATTTATCCCAGCCTCTGCCCTCTTCTACCTCCCCCCACCTCCCTTCACCTCTTGTAATCACCATACTGTTGTTTATGTCTATGAGGGGTTTTTTTTTTTCCTTTGCTTAATCCCTTCACCTTTTTCACCCAATCCCAAAGCCCCTTCCCCTCTGATAGCTATCAATCTGTTCTCTGTATCTGTGAGTATGATTACATTTTGTTTGTCAGTTTATTTTGTTCATTAGATTCCACATGTAAATGAAATCATATGATACGTGTCTTTCTCTAACTAGCTTATTTCACTTTGCATAACATTCTCCCGGTCCATTCATGCTGTCTCAAAAGGTAAGATTTCCTTCTTTTTTAAGGCTAAGAATTATTCCATTGTGTAAATGTACCACAGCTTTTTTATCCACTCATCTACTGATAGGTACTTGGCCTGCTTCTAAATCTTGGCTATTGTAAATAATGCTGCAATAAACATAAGGGTGCATATATTCTTTTGAATTAGTGTTTTGGGACTCTTGGAGGAATTATACTACCTGATATCAAACTATACTACAGGGCCATCGTAATAAAAACAGCACTGGCATGAAAACAGACACAGGTCAATGAAATAGAACAGAAAGCCAAGAAATAAACCCAAACATTTATAATCAATTAATATTTGACAAAGGAGGCAAAAACACACAATGGGATAAAATAGTCTATTCAATAATAGTGTTGGGAAAATTGGATAGATGCATGCAAAAAATGAAACTAGACCAGCAACTTACACTATACATAAGAATAAACTAAAAATGGATTAAAGATTAAATGTTAGAATTGAAACCATAAAAATCCTAGAAGAAAACATAGGCAGTAAAATCTCAGACATTTCTTGTAGCAATGTTTTTTCTGATCTATCACCTCAGGCAAGGGAAACAAAAGAAAAAATAAACAAGTGGGGCTACATCAAACTAAAAAGCTTTTTCAAAGTAAAGGAAACCATCGACAAAATGAAAAGACAACCCACTGATTAGGGGAACATATTTGCCAATACTCTGATAAGGTTTTAATAGCATCTCCATTTTTAAAAATGAGAAAATTAATGCTGAAAGAAGTTATTAGTTGCCCTAGAGAAAATGGTGAGATTCCATCCCAAGTTGTCAAATATCAAAGCCTATTCATGCTCCTTAAAATCATGTTATGTTAACTTTTTTATATTAACTGCCTCATATAAAAGGTCAATATCTGTCCAAGATCCTTGAGTTACTAAAAAAAAAAAAAAACAAAAAAAACTTTAATTTGAATTTACCACTTGCACTGATATGTTACAACCAAATACCTATTGGTCATTCTATTATTGCTAGGGAACAATATTAATGCTTAACATCACAGATAATATCAACACAAGAATAACTGTGGTTTGGTATTTTCCCAGGCAGATGTTGATATCTAGACTTTGATGGTTAACAACGTGTTGAGTTTATTCCAAATTTACCACAAAGAGTCTCAAAAATTTCCTTACTAAACGACCATTTCAAAATGTCAGTGGAGTTCATTAGAAGTACCTAAAAATATACTTTTATAATATACTTTCATATGGATAAAAAATTAACCATTCCAAATTAGCTAAACAATAGTTGTATCCCTATAATCAGTATAGGGATATATACTGATTACATATAATGTATTTACTGATCTTATGCTCAGAGCTCAAACATCTGTTATTACAATTCCATTTTAAGAAATATGAGTCAAAGATATTCAACTGTGCATTTTTTTATAAAAAAAAAAAAAGTGTGGCCCTAGCTGGGTACTTCAGTTCGTTAGAGCCTTGCCCCAAGATGCCAGGGTTGCAAGTTCAATCCCTGGACACATACAAGAATCAATCAATGAATGCATAAATAGGTAGAACAACAAATTCTCTCTCTCTCTCTCTCTCTCGCTCTCTCTCTCTCTCTCTCCCTTCTCTCTCTTCTCTCCCTCTCCCTCTCTAAAATCAATTTTTTAAAAATTGTAAAAATGCCTCAATAAAAAAAATTGTAAAAATGCCTTAAAAAACAACAAAAGAAGATTGATTAAATAAAATGCAGTACATAGAATGACACATTATCATTGACATGGAAAGATGTTCATGATACATAGCTAAATGGAAAAGGTGATTATTAAACTTTATGTGTAAAGTGATCTCATTTTATTTTTTTAAAAACCTGTTCAAAATCACAATGAGATATCACTTATTGGTTATTATAAAAAATATAAGAAATAACAAGTGTTAGCAAAGATATGGAGAAAAGGGAACCCCCAAGCACTGTTGGTAGGAATGTAAATTGGTATGGTTACTATGGAAAACAGTATGTAGGTTCTTCAAGAAATTAAACTTAAAACTATAATAAATCCAGAATTCCACTGCTGAAACTAATATATTATATGTCAATTATACCTCAATAAATAAATAAATGTGTATATATTCATGAATGTATTCAAAGAAAAACATCTGGAAAATATGTTTAGTACAAAAATGTTAGCAAATCTCTGAGTAATGGTGTTACAAATGACATTATTTCCTTCTTCGTATTTTAAAAATATTTCCTGATAATTTTTCAATGAGAATAAATTAGCTTTATAATCAGAAAAAAATTACTAAAAATAACTCCGATGGGCATTTTGGGGGAGATTATTCTATGGTCCCTGAGAAATAGTAGCAATGTCCATGTATGCAGCACATTTGAAAGGAATCTATTATGTTTGATACATTCCCACTTGCAAACTACATTATGTCGATTAATCAGTTAAAAGCATTTGTCAAACATGTACAACTTGAGAAACATGATATTTCACATTGTAGGAGAATAGAGGAAATTGACTATGCCTTACAGGACCTTATAACCAAGTGAAGAATGAAAGCATACCCAATTTTTACTACAAACTAGTGAGGAACGTAAAAGTTGCTAATTTATTTCATGAGCAGAAGGAAGTTATAGCTACTTGTTGATCCAGTTTCATGTTTATGCATAAGATGAGGTTGATGCAGAGCTCCAATACTTTTTTTATCATTTAAATGTTCTAATTTTAAAGGCATCAGTGTCTTAGGATCTGTTGGACTCTACTGTACCAAAGGTTATATTTATGAATTTATCATTTTTTTCTCCTACAACAATGAAAGTTCACACTTTGTTAAATATAATTAACATTTTATTTAAATCACCTGAAAATGTGACATTCTTTACATCTAAATTTTCTCAACGTCCAGAGCTTACTTTTGAAAGGTCACACTTTTCAAAATTTTACCAAACTATTCACAAAATATATTCCTTCCTTCTTAAATAAATAAATAAACTAGAGGCCCAGTGCATGAAATTGTGCATGGGTAGGGTCCCTAGGCCTGGCCAGCAATCACGGCCCTTGGGGGCCTTCCTTCCCCTGGCTGCTGCCTGCTGGCTGCCAACTGGGGCCTTCCTTCCTTTTGTGCCACCCCCGATGGTCAGCACACATCATAGCGAGCGGTCAAACTCCTAGTTAATCAAACTACCAAGGGGACAATTTGCATATTAGCCTTTTGTTATATAGATTTGATGCTTTCTCCAGTTTATTATAACATATAGCCATTATTAAAGATTTGTTCCAGACTACTAAAAAATATAGGTCTGTTTGCCCTTTCATTGATTAGATCCATGCTGTTATGTTTTCTCAGTTCTTGTGTCTATTTTTTGACATTATAGTTTTTAGTTTATATAATCTTTTGTTTTTCAGGTACCACCTGTAACTTGCTGTTAAGAATGTGACTTTAGGGAAACTCCTCATCTAATATCTTTTTCTAATTTGCTGCAGGCTAAAAATGAGAACCTGGGTAGGTAAAGGTTGGAACACTCTTATGTCAAATGCATGGGCTCATGGACAATGAGACATTTACATTAGCTACTCACAAGTCTTTTTTCATCTTCTAGGCATTTAATGCTGCCATAGATTGCTGAGCATTTCATAATTGTCATATTTGAGATGTTTTATATTTCAGAAAACTTTGATGGGACCTATTAAATTGATTTCAAAATCTTCAGAATATTTTAAGTTTGAAGGCAGGCATTCTTCAGAAGAAAAGGATAAGAGAGATACATTGAATAAGTGATAAAAGATTATAAAAACAAAAAGAAAGGGGGAAGAAAGTGAAAAGGGAAAGAAGAGGAAAAGGCAAGAAGAAGAGGATGTGAGGAGATTAGGAACAATGAGAGAGGGGAGAAGAGATGGAAATATTTAGAGGGGGCAGAAAAGGGATGTAGAGAAGGGATGAAAAAAAGGGAAGGAGAGAATACTAAAGCAGCAGTGGGGAAGGAGAAATTGAAATGTGAAGAGCGAGAAAACAAGACAGAAAGAAAAAAGTAATAAAGGGAGGAGGTAGAGAAGTAGAAGCATAGAAACAAAGTAATAGAGAAAAGGAGAAAAAAGAAGGAAGGAAGAGATATACCACCTAACAGCTTTCTAATTCCCAAGAATCAAGGTATTCCTCTTGAATATTTTATGAAGTTTATCCTTTCAGTATATCCTTGTTTTTACTTACGTTACTTTGATTACATTTCAGTTCCTTGCAAATAAACAGTCTCTGACTAAAATATATTCCCCCATGATCACTTATTGACCATCTTCTTATTAGAAATTAGACTCAATGCAAGTCTACATATTACAATATTCTCATTTTATAAATTAATATAACAGCTTAAAATTCCAGTGGATGGTAATCCACATCAATGAAGTATGGCCTGGCATATTTAGGTTTGAATATGTTTCATAAAAATAAAATACTAGTGTTTTAGTTGTCTTTACATAACAAATTATCCCAAAATTTAGCAGCTTAAAACAAGAACATTTATTATCTCAGTGTCTATGAGTCAAGAATTTGGAAGCAGCATAGCTAGATGATTTTGACTCTAGATGTCTTACGAGTTTTCATTCAAAACATTAGTCAAAGAAGGCTTCACTTGGACTAAAGGATCCCCTTCCAAGAAGTCTCCCTCACACAGATGATTTCTTGAGTGTTCTTACAACATGGCAATTGTTTTCTCCCAGAGCACTGTCATTCCTGAGAGAGCAAGACAGAAACTTCAATGCTTTTATGACCTAAGCTATAAAGTTACACTCTGTCATTTCCTCACTATCCTATTGGTTACACAGTCAGCCCTTTCACTGTGGGACTGAACTACACAGGGTGTAAACACCAGGGGGTGAGAATCACTGGGGACCCCTTTGGAGGCAGGCTCTCTATCACACTTCGTTAACCAGTGTGATATTGGTAACTGAAGTTTAAATTTAAATTTCTGAGAAACAAATGATTCGAATGTAAGATGGCTTTTGAGATCTTAACTGTTTTCTTTCTAAGTTTTAGAGAGGAGAATCAGCTACCTGGTATATTGAGGGTTATATTGGTAGTATTTACTATCTTAACAGGAAAAGCATCATCTAAATTCTGAATGTGATTTCATGAATATGGCATAGTTTCTCCTGGCTGTGACACTGACAGTCTTAGAATTTAGGTGGTCTCTCTCTCCTCTCGTTCTTAATGAGGTGTAATTCATAGTAAATTTCATTCTTTTTTATGTACACTTCTATGATTTTTGACAAATATACCATTGTATAATCATCACCATAATCAAGATATAGAACAACTTCAAAATATTAGTACTACTTTTTTTTGAAATATTCTTTCTTTTCTTCTCTTACCAAGGTAAGAGGAAACATTTGTCTTCAGAATTAAGTCAACAACATACCGGAAATCTTTGCAAAAGAGAAAACATTCATCTCTAGAAATGGGGTAAACAGGGTTGAACTGTGATCTAGCGTTGGAGATAAAGGAAGTCAAAGAGACTGCCGCAGTAAAACCACCAGCATGGCTAGAAAGTGCAAGAGCAGTGCTCTAGAATTCAGTTTATTTTCTTTATGCCCCAGAATCTAACCTCCATATTTTTTTCCAGAATGCTCCTTCTGATTCAAGCTGATGATACTACTCCCCTGATAACAGTTCTTCAATGGCTCCCCATCATCTGAAGCAAAAGTAGCGATTCCCTGTGGCCACAGGGGCCAGGTAGGTGGCCTAAGCAACAGTTGATGAAAGCAGATAGGAGGGGAGCTACTGCCGAGTGGTGACAGCAGAGTCTGTCAAATTTGGGGAAATGTGGTCAGAACTCCCAGTTCTTCGGGAGAACCTAGAAATCCGGGTTTGTATGTGAAATGTCTCAATTTTCAAATGCTGACAACTAATTCAATTTTAAAAACCACACAGTAAGAGCCAAACAAACCACTTCTGTAGCCTGTGGGCAATCAGTCAACTCTGACCTGATCCACAGGATAAAACCCAAACTCCTCAGCATGGCATAAAAGGCTCTTCACGAAATGCTTCCTGCCTACCTTCCAACCCTACCTCTCGCCAGTTCTTCCTCCCCCCCAAAAGCATGTGCTTCATCACTTGTGTGTCACCTTCAGTCCCAGTAGAAGTGTAGTTGTACTTTCTGCCCACGTTCCTCTGGCGGATTGTCCTTTTTACTAACACGGCATCCCTCCCCAACATCTCAGCCAATTCCTCTTGGATTGATTACCTCCCCAAAGTGTCACCTCCTCCCAGAAGCCATCCCTGCCCTCCTTTATCATCTAAAATAGATGCCTTTATGGTGGGTTCCCAACGCATTAAGTAAATCCCAGTCATTATCTGAAATAAAGACTCTAAGAGAAGGAGCAAATATATGTGGGGAGCTAAGCTCCATTTCCAGTTTGTTAGACTTGGTTGGTTATTTCATGCCAGTTGGTAATTGTATAACTAGGAAGGAAGCAATATCTGACCTTGAGGTGGGAAATCTGAAAAAAACTTTGGAAAGGGGAAAGAAAAGAGGGCTGTAGAAGAAATCCTGTGACGTAAGGTGTAGGCAGGGGAAAAGGAGTATATAGGAGGAGTGTTTTTTTAAATATACTTTTATTGATTTTTTTACAGAGAGGAAGGGAGAGGGATAGAGAGTTAGAAACATTGATCAGCTGCCTCCTGCACACCCCCTACTGGGGACATGCCCACGACCAAGGTACATGCCCTTGACCGGAATCGAACGGGGGACCCTTCAGTTTGCAGGCCAATGCTCTATCTACTGAGCCAAACCGGTTACAGCTATAGGAGGAGTTTTAAAAGTAGTTAGAAACTTCAGAGGAAAACAAGTGGCATCATGGAAGTCGAGGGGAAATTTTTAAGAAGACAGAAGTAGTCACTGGACAAATATGGCAACATGTCCACTGCATTTAGCAATGACAGCAGTGGCCATCCTGACAAGGCCAGTTTTTAAGGAAAGGTGGTTGTGAAACCAAACTGGCGTGAATTAAGGAGTAAAAAAATGAGGAAGTGGAAACCATGAATAAAGATTATTCTATTATTTTTGCGAATTGAAAAAAAAAACCCACTAGAATTTTATATGGGGTTAAGATATTTTTGAAAGAGCTATTTACTAAGTATTTCTTGACAGGAGAGGTATTGGTATTTTGAGAAGCATAATTCATTGTTGTGAGGAGAATTTCCTCATATTACAATTTACTTAGCGTTCCTGCCATCTCCGTCCCAGTAAACCACAGAAGTGCTTCCCAGTCATTTTGATAACCATAAATGCCCCCAGCCTCATTTCCAAATGCCCCTGGGATTGAAAAAGCAAACCAACAAACCCTGCAAACCACAATAGGATCTCTTTTTCTCTCAACATTTTGTGAAAAATTTTACACAAAAAATAGTATAATAAATACTTCAACACCTATTAGCAAGATTCAGAAATTGTTAACATCTTGCCAATTTACTTTATCTACTTATGTGTGTTTGTATTTATTTTTCATTTTGCTGACAATTTGAAACAAAGTTGTAAAAATCATGACACTCTATGAATGTTTCTCTCTAAATTAAGATAGAATCTATAATCACAACATTATTATCATATCTTGGAACACAAACAACAAAAAATTCCTTAATATCAATCTAAAATCCAATCCATATTCAATTTTACCAATAATCAAATATAACTAACATGCATCTTATAGGAGGTATTTAAAGTAGTCAAATTCAAACAAACAGAAAATAGAATGTGGTTTCCAGGGACTGGGGGGTATAGGGATGGACTTATTTTTTAATGGGTACAGAGCTTCAATTTTTCTTTCTCTTTTTTAACTTATTAATTTTATTTTCCTTCCTTCCTTCTTCCTTCCTTCCTTCCTTCCTTCCTTCCTTCCTTCCTTCCTTCCTTCCTTCTTTCCTTTCTTTCTCCCTTCTTCTTTTCTTCCTTCCTGCTTTTCTGGTTGTAGATGTTTAGAAACACCTCTGTTGGCTGCAAAGGACGATAGAAGAACATCAATTTTTGTTATTTCACTTACTTATGAATTCACTGGTTGATTCTTTTATGTGTCCTGACTGGGAATCTAACCTAAAACCTTGGCGTATCAGGGCGACACTCTAACAAACTGAATTACCCAGCCAGGACCTCAGAGTTTGTCTTTCAAAATGAAAAAAGTTCTGTGGATAGATGGTGGCGATGGTTGCACAGCAGTATGAATGTAGTGAATGCCACAGACTGTACACTTTAAATCAAGCATGTCAAACTCAAAGGCTAACATGGTTCAAATAAATGAGACATGCCACCCGTGGGCCGCAAGTTTGACATGCTTGCTTTAAATGCTTATAATAGTAAATCTTATGTTATGTATAATTTAATATAGTTTTAAAGTATTTTTTAAATTTAAAATGGCCCAGCTGGCGTGGCTCAGTGGTTGAGTGTTGACCTATGAACCAGGAGGTCATGGTTTGATTCCCAGTCAGGGCACATGCCCAGGTTGCAGGCTTGATCCTCAGTATGGGGTGTGCAGGAGGAAGCCTATCGATGATTCTCTCTCATCATTGATGTTTCTATCTCTCTCTCCCTCTCCCTTCCTGTCTTTGAAATAATAAAAATATACATTAATAAAATAAAAAATAAAATGTAGCCTATTTTAAGGAGATTATCCGGAGTGGGCCTGAGTTAATAGGAAAAGAGGGCCTGGGCCCTACCTGGAGGGAGATGCTCCTGCTGGCATGGACACTCTGTCTGAGGAGGCCTCATGGCGAGGACCTGAGGGCAGCCTCTATGAGCTGAGAGCAGCCTCCAGCTGACTGCCAGCAAGAAAATGGGGACCTGAGTTCTGCAGAGAATTGAATGCTGTAGAGAATTGAATTCTGCCAACAGTCAGTGATCTTGGAAAAGGATCCCAAGACTCAGTTGAGGATGAGGCTGGCAGCATCTGGATTTTAGCTTCCAACACTAAGCAGAAGAGAGAGCCAGGCTCATGACCCACAGAAACTCTGATTTCAAAATCTGTGGTGTTTAAGCTACCAAATTTGTTGAAATGTGTTGCACACAAAAGAAAACTATTAGAAATAGGCAGTCTTAGTCTGTTATTTGCAATCTAACATCCTGACTAGCTCATGTATCTACGCCTGGCTAGGGAACCTCGATAGATAATTCCAAGACTCTGTGCCATGAAATAAATAATCCCCCCTCCCTTCCAGGAAAACCTATTCATTACTATTAATAGAAGGGAAAAGGCATGCCACCAGGTGAAATTTAAAAAATTGAAAAACAGATGTATGTATGTGTATAGGTGTATATTTTACTTAGAAGTTAACTTGCTATCTACCTATTATTTTATATCTAATTTTCTTCTAGTTTTTAGTATCAATTTCTAACCACATTATGTCCATTGTCTTAGAGTGGTGTTCCAAGTCTTCATTTATTTGTATCTTTAAGTTATGAGGCTGGGGTAGAAATACATTTTCTCTGTAAGCTCCAAGGAACTGTGAGGTCTTGTACTTGAGCCAGACCATTTGACTGAAGTACAAATGGGGACAACCCAGTAGGACACGCCTAATGCTCCTACTTGCAATCAGAATGGACAAATGAGCAGAGGAAGGAAGTAGCTGGACACACAGTCCTCATATCATCCCATTAGTTTGCCTCTACAACTCCAGCTGCCATTCAAGCTAGTCTCCCAAATAGAAAGGAAAAGCATTTCCTGTCTGGTCTAAATATATGAGGGTTTTGGTGGCTTGTCATTGAACTGATGACTTTTCAGTCTTTGAGAATTTTCTTTTAAAATTAGATAGGTCATATTTTACGTAAGCCTCATTAAATAGGATTTAAATTCTTAGTTTATGTCAATGATTAATTAAACCTAATAGCAAGAATGAGTCACAGGATAAAGATTGGGAAGGAGAGAAGCACTTCAAAGATAAATTAAGCTTTCTTCACATTTTACCTACAGCTCTCTGAGGTACTCTGAATAATTCTGTGTGATCCTTTATAAATTCTTCAGTCAGCCCATCATTTTTATGATATGTCCCTTTGTATACAAGATTTTCCATGATAAGGCTACTCTCTATTTCCCCAGCTTTGTACCACTATGATTTTCTTGATGTGCTGTGCTCTGATAGTATTTAACTGTCCCTCTTTCTGCCTTTATACATATAAAATTCCCACTCCCCCTTGCCCCACACACATACATATCATTATTTGCACCTAGCCAATTCCTACTCTTCCTTGAGGATGCGTTCATGTATCATTACCTTCTCAAAGATTTCCAAAACAGGCTACATCTGTCTGCCCTTCCCCTCAGCCTCTCCCCTAAAGTATACTCTCCTGTCCTACAACAGTATACATGACTTTACCTGTATCCCAGCGGTTCTCAACCTGTGGGTCGCGACCCCTTTGGCGGTCGAATGACCCTTTCACAGGGGTCACCTAAGACCATCCTGCATATCAGATATTTACCTTACGGTTCATAACAGTAGCAACATTACAGTTATGAAGTAGCAACAAAAATAATTTTATGGTTGGGTCACAACATGAGGCCAGAAGGTTGAGAACCACTGCGTATCCCTTCATAGACATAAAATCTGTATAAATATTAACTCTTATCATTGTATTAAAATTATGTATTTCAGTATCACCTTCCTCCACTAAAGTATAAACTCATTAACCTAAAACACAATGTCTTATTCCTTTTTATTTTACTTAGCTCTTGGATTATAGTGGGTGATCACAGAATGTTCATTGAGATGTAGCATGGTAAGGAACTTTTATTAATTGAGCCTGTGTCAGGCAGGATTTCTAAAGCAGTCCCTCAGAGACATCCCTGCTTTAACCCCTGGAACTTATAAATATGATATAGTACCTATTATTGGGATCTGCTATATGGTCAATTGACTTTGAAATAAGGAGATTATCTAATCTCCGCAACTCTTAAGAACAAGACACCTCTCTCAAATTGGTGACAGAAAGGAAAGTCAGAGAGGAAGCAAAGCATGAGAAGTGGCTTTGCAGGTGGAGGAGGCCATGTGTACAAAAGAGGCCCCTAGGTGTTGGGAGGGACTCTCAGTTTACCACCAACAAGGAAATGAGGATCTCAGTCCTATATTGCAACTTGAATGAATTCCAATGAGCCTCCAGATAAGAGCCAGCTCTGCTTTGTGATACCGAGCACAGAACCTAGCTGAGCCCACCTGGACTTCTGATCTACAGAACTGGATATTGTTATAAGGTGTTGTGTGTGTAGTAATGTATTACAGCACCAATAGAAAATGACCTATGTATCAACTACACACGCAAAGCTCTTTACATCCATATTGGGAATGAGTTTCACTTAAAGACTCCTTTCCGAATTTTCTGTAAAGAACTTAATTTCAACCTTCACACCTGGCTAGTAGAGAACTCTGTATCAGTCATTCTTGGAGGTCTTTCACCACCACCAGGGATGTGACAAGTAGCTGAGGTACACTACATAGTGCTTCTGTAATCATCAGTCATGTTTGCACGCTAGTTAATGCTGGAATATTTATCCTAGTCTGGATGACCTCTTCAGGTGTATTCCTGACATTCAAGTCTCAGCTAAGGACAGATTTATTATGCAACTTCAGGGCCTTTCACTTGAACAAATCCCTTCCAAGGCCCTATGTTTATTTGCAATTTTATATCTTTTTTTTCTTAAAGAGGAATTCCCAAACTATATGAAAGTCAGGTACCACAAAACCTGGATACCCCTTCAGCTCAGAACTTCACTGATTAACTAACTACAGTAATTCCTCTTCCCTACCTTCACATCCCCTTAACTGACAGTAACTTTAGACATTGTCTTTTACTTTCTCTCTTGTCCTACTAACTTTTTTCACTACACTTAAATATCTGAATTTATTCATTTCAAATGTGTTCATTTCCTGTCTCTTCCTACTAGAATGTAAGCTTGTGGAAGGTAGACACATCATTTATTTCAGTCATCCTATATCCTCAGAACCTAGAATAATGATTGACAAATAATAGGTGTCAATCAATATGTACTGACTTATTGATCTCATGTTTACCAAACTGTTACATTCTGGCTGTTTTAGTCCATTCAGACTGCTATAACAAAATACCATAAATTGGGCAGTTTATAAACAACAAACATTTATTTCTCACAGTTCTGGAGGCTGCTAACTCTTAAGATCGAGTTACTGGCAGACTCTGTGTCTGGTGAGTGCTCACTTCCTAATTCATAGATGGTGGTCTTTTCACCTTGTCCTCACCTGGTGGAAGGATTCAGGGAGCTCTCTGGAGCCTCTTTGTAAGGGCACTAATACGACCTAACCACCTCTCAAAGGTCCTAACTAATAATAGGACTTCAACATATGAGTTTTTGGGGGGACATAAACATCAAGATCATGGCGTCAGACAAGTTTGTGGCACAGCTATGTTTGGCTAGTAGGAGTCCCTAGTGGGAGTCCCAGGCCTAGCCATTCAGTCTGAGATCCTGTCACATTCTAGAGACAACTCCAGGGATCAGGAGGTAAATGCCACTGCTCTAGAGACCCACCAAATTCTTTCCCATCCTTTTAGTCTAGGCGTCACTTTTTATTCTCAGTGAAATCCTTCTTTTCCGTGGCAGTACACAAGGATGGCTTGGGAGAACCTTCTTCACTACCTTAAATAAAATTATATTATGAATTAACATTTTTTAAAGTGGAATGAAAGCAAATTTAGAAAATGTTCCTATTCGCATCTATATATATATATATATATATATGGCTAATATGCAAAGTGTCCCCTTGGGAGTTCAACTGGGAGAACGGGAGTTCGATCGCTTGCTATGATGTGTGCTGACCACCACGGGAAGGCGCGGAACATGGTGGGTGACCAGCAGCAGCAGTGGGTTGCTGAGGGAGTGAGGGAAGAAGGCAGGGAGGTGGGGAGGCAGGGAGGCAGGGGGAACCGTGTGGTGGCAGCCCACAGGTGGTGAGGGAAGGAGGAGGCTGGGAGGTAAGGAGATGGGGACTCTGATCAGCCCTGATCACTGGCCAGGCCTAGGGACCCTACCCGTGCACGAATTTCATGCACCGGGCCTTTAGTTGATTTATAATTCTATACAAATGTAGTTTCAATAATTTCCTAGCCACCTGGTACACTACTTCCAACCAGACTACTAGCCCTAAACTCATTAAGTAGAAATTTAGGGGTGGCCATTTCAAGCTAGGAGGAAATGTGTTTTGAAACAACTTCTGCTTTCTTCTCTGCCACAAACATCCCCTGAGACAAGGAAGCAGAGTTGCTATCAGCTTAAATGAGGGAAGGAAAAGAGGCAAATACAAGAAAACAAACAAGATCTCAATTTTTTTCTTCCTCATATACAGTATTCATCTAATCTTAAAACCACCACATAAAGCTGATATTATTTCCATCGGCCAAAACTGAACATAGCCATTACCCTTGATGCTGTGTCTGTTATCACTGCACATGTTTATCCTCACTAGTATCTCACTCTGTCCCATTTGGTCCTCTGGTCTCTGGAGGAATTTAGAAGCTTTTCCTAGGATTTGAGCTGAAGGACATTTGAATGAATCCCTCTACAGGGTGCTAGTGTTTCAGTTGGAGCTCATGCACCTATTATACTCTCCCTCCAGATGTTGGAGCAGCCTTTAATGTCCCCATCATTTCAGTGCTATGGAGGATGACTCTGAATTGTTCAGTTCCCTTTGTCTTTTTTCCAGAGCTCATAGATACTTTCATGTAAATTGGCCTTCCAATAGTCTCCCTTGATATCTCCAGGTGGGTGTGCCACAAAGGCCTTTCCTGTAACCTTCACTACATTAATTATAATAATTATTACACGTGGTAATTAAAGCCAGCCAGTGTTTCTTACAGTGTGGAAATGTAGACTAGTGGTACATGAGGTCATTTTATTTTTTTAAAGTGTTTTATTATCTGACTGGAAAACTAGACACTCCACCAGTTCAGGAGGGATGGGTGGCTTAATCCTCCTCCTCCTCACTTTGGCTCCTGTTCCCCTGGCCTTCATGAGATAATTTTAGATGGATGGGACATTAAAATACCAGTGAAGCCACTCAGCAAAACAACTATTCTTCTTTCAATATCCTTTAATCTTCCTGATTATATTAAGTAGAAAAATATTAGGTTGAGGCTAATGTGTGCAATTCTTACCAATCTTCCTTTTTTTTTTTTTTTTTTTTTTTAACAAATTGAGCCTAGCCTGTGGGGCTCAGCGGTTGAAAGTCAACCTATGAACCAGGAGATCATGGTTTGATTCCTGGTCAAGGCACATGCCTGGGTAGTGGGCTCAATCCCCAGTGGGGATGTTCAGGAAGCAGCCAATCAATTATTTTCTCCCATTATTGATGTTTCTATCTCTTTCACCCTCTCCCTTCCTTTCTGAAATCAATAAAAAAAAATTTTTTTTAATTGAGAGCCAGCCTTGGGCTCAGACCTTTGATAGACCACCTAACTAGACAAACATTTTGTTTTCATTGCATTTATGTTTAAGGTCTTCTTTTCTTTATGTAAACTGGAAATGTTTTTTACTTATGAAGGATATAGTATTTCCTTTTTAAAAATGAATAGTGGTTAATTTTTTAAAATATATTTTTATTAATTTCAGAGAGGAACGGAGAGGGAGAGAGAAAAACATCAATGATGAGAGACAATCATTGATTGCTGTCTCCTGCACGTCCCCTACTGGGGATCAAGTCCACAACCCAGGCATGTGCCCTTGACTGGAATTGCATCCTGGATCATTCAGTCCACAGGCTGGCACTCTATCCACTGAGCTAAACCAGCTAGGCCCTTTTAAAACAAATCTATTTAAAAGAAATATATTTAAGTTTTTTAAAAGGTCAATTAGTATTTGTTAATAATAGTATTTATTAAATAATAATCCTGGATTTAGCAAAAATCAAGACAAAGTTTGGGAAATATTAAATTAAGCCATTCCTATGAATGGTGATGTGATGTTCTGACACTGACAATGATACAGATTGCAGATCATGTGCATTAGAGGCAAGTTATTATCTCTTTAACACTGTGGCTGTACTTGGGATTGCTGTCAGACACTCATCTGATTCTTTATTTGTAGGGACCAGAGGAGCTTCACTAGAGTTAAGTTCTTGGGAAAAAGCCAAATCGGGGAGAGAATATACCCTGAATAGTTAAAAGCAAGTTGGGGAGTGAGGGTGACTTTGTAACCCAGAGGTAAGGCAAGGGGTTAGAAGCTATGATCCGGAAATCAAGATTGGTCTAAAAGAGGAGTCTGAAGCAATTTAGGGTGGTCCAGTGTTGGTTCCAGTTAACAAAGTGGGTGGGACTAATTTAAAATTCTAGCAAATTATGGCCCTGACCTGGTAGCTCAGTTGGTTAGAGCACTGTCCCAATAAATCAAGATGGCAAATTTGATCCCAGGTCAGGCCACACAAAAGCATCAACTAACGAATGCATAAATAAGTGGAACAACATACTGATGTTTCTCTCTCTCCCTTTCTCTCTCTAAAAATCAATAAAAAATAAAATGCTAGCAAATTATAAACTTTTCTTCAGGTTTCTAAAAACAACATTGGAAAAAATTATTATACAGTAGAAGAGAGCCTAGGTGTAGAGTACAGGAAATAGGAACAAACTGCCTTGTTAACTATTCTATTCTCAAATGTATAAATGTACATTAGAATCTCAGGTTTGGACTGGGGATGAGGAGAATTTAAATATATGATTTAAAAGTATTTATCAATATAATATGTGCATTTTGTACCAAAATACATTTCCAATTGTATAATAAAAGATTCACTGAACAAAAAAGTTGGTTTATAGAAACTTTTCATACATTACATTGTATAAATTATATATACCTTCATTATTATTTCATAAAGAATGTAATGATCAGTAAAGCTGTGAGCTATCAATTCAACAAACAAAGAAAAAACTTAGATCTGAAGGATTCACAGTATTTTCTTTATAACAGAAACCAACTTCTTTTTGCATGTGAAAAAGTTTTTTACCAAATGGCAAACAACTAATCTTTTATGGAACTAATTCTGAAATTCTTATTTTTTTCCCTTGGGTTTACTTTAAAATTTTCATTTTGTCTTGTTCACATATTCAAATAATACATTTTCAAGTTTAGGTTCAGTAATAAATGAATACATAAAATTTCATATTGGTTAAGTTAATACTAAACTAAGGCCATACATACATAAGCTTTTGTATTACAATCTCTAGATGTTAATAACAGTATCATATTAAGCTGGATTCTTTAGGTGATGGTACATCAGAGAGCGATAGAGAGAGCACAGAAAAAAATTCACTCAAAGCTTGGATTTTTTAACAAGTAAATTGATGGTTATTAGAGGATATCTGTAATGTAATTAAGCTTTGAAAAGATATTAATAACTGAATACCCCAAAATGAATGACTTGCTGCAACAAAGAAAAACAATTAGCAAATTAATATAGTTTAATTTTCACTTCTATTTTAAGGCTTAGGTTGTTGTTGTTTTTTTTTTTAATATATTTTATTGAGTTTTTACAGAGAGGAAAGGAGAGAGATAGAGTTAGAAACATCGATGAGAGAGAAACATCGACCAGCTGCCTCCTGCACACTCCCCACTGGGGATGTGCCCGCAACCAAGGTACATGCCCCTGACCAGAATCGAACCCGGGACCCCTCAGTCCGCAGGCTGACGCTCTATCCACTGAGCCAAACCGGTTTCGGCAAGGCTTAGGTTGTTTTAAAGGTGCTAAATGTATCCTCACACCCCAATCTTAGAGGCCATTAGGAAATGAAAATATTTGCATTTCTCAATTTCTTCTTATGCTTAATTTTTTTTAAAAAAATGTGTTTATTGATTTCAGAGAGGGAGAGGGAGAGATAGAAATATCAATGATAAGAATCACTGATCAGCTGTCTCCTGCATGCTCCCTACTGGGAATCGAGCCCACAGCCAGGGCATGTGCCTTGACTGGGAATTGAACCCGGGACCCTTCAGTCTGCAGGCCAACACTTAAGCCACTGACTCACACCAGCCAGGGGGTGAGCCACACCAGCCGGGGCTGCTTAAATTTTTAAGTTCACTCAGCTATTAAGGTAATATGAACAACTGGCTTTTTTTGTTTGATTTCATAGAGGAAGGGAGAGGAAGACAGAGCTAGAAACATCAATGATGAGAGATGTTTCATCATTGGGGAATGAGCCTAAACCAAATCCAGGCATGTGCCCTAACCAGGAATTGAACCTTGACCTCCTCGTTCATAGGTCAACATGCAACCACTGAGCCACACCTGATGAGCAACTTAGTGTTCTTTTTTAAATGTTTGCCTGTTCTGGAAAAAAAAAAATGTAAGCCTTCAGTATTGTTAGTTCAATAATAACATTTTAAAAATTCTCCCTAAAAAATCCAAGCAAGTGGCATTTAAGAGTACCTCCAAAGCGAGGAGAAAAAAGGGCACTTCCAATTAGATGCACCTAGAACTAGGAAGTAGACCTGGGGAAGAAAAGCTAAACTCAGGTGAAATTTGCATACATTAACAGCCCAGGTGGGTTTTTGCCAGGTAGCCTTTGGGAACTGATACTTAACTACTTATGTTTTATTAATGAACTATTATGTTGTTTTATTAATTTTATATACTGGAGTGCTTGAATAGAAATAGCATAATTCCCACCAAACTCTTGCTCAAATGAAAACTTGAGATACCAATCCATAACCCAGAGCACTTTTAAGAGCTACCAAATAGAACATAACATTCTTGGAGAAGAGTAAGGCTATGCTGTCAGTTTTTCTAGGTAGAAAAAGTAGCTGACAAGGCAATCCTCAAATTCCTATCTTTTATTCTAAGAGATGTCGTCTGGAGTCTTTTAAGTGAATAGGAATCTTTGTATTTTATTACTAACAGAATTCTTCATCACCTAACACCATCGTATTCAAAGGCCTGATATTACCATTGAAGCATTTTATGCACATTACATGCATTTTCTATTTCTATAATATTTCAGGGGAAATGTTTTTATACTAACAGGTTCTATTACTATCCTACTAATTGCAGTTCAGAAAATTCAGTCTAACAGGCAGGTGGTTTTCTAGTTACATTTTACTCAATTATTTTGTTTCTCAACAAGATAGGCTTCGATGCAGTTTACCGGAGAATAAGAAAAGCTTAATTGTTCACTGCTGAATCTGCCAAATCTAGAATAATGCTTGACACAGCCCAGGTGCATACCATTTGTTGAAGAAACCCTGATCCTGTTGCCGAGTAAAAAAACTCTTCGGGGGCTCAGAATAGAGGGCCCCTATAATTTCAGTCAGTGGTGAAGTGGTAAAGTGTTTCTTGTCCTGTCTCTATGCTCTGAAAAATAGATGAAAAGAGTGGAGTGTTTAGAATATCAATTGGTGGAGATTGCAAATAGCTCAAAAGACAGTAGTCTTTGGGGGTGGAGTGAAGAGGAGGAAGGTTAAGAAGAAGGGATTAAGAAGTACAAATTGGTAGTTAGTCCTGCGGATAATCCTGCGAATATAAAGTACAGCATAGGTAGGTAATACAGTCAATAATATTGTAATAACTACGTATGGTGCCAGGTGAGTACTAGACTTAATAGTAGGGGATCACTTCATATACAAAGGTCTAACCACTGCGTTGTACACCTGAAACTAATATAATATTGAAAGTCAACTGCAATAGAAAAAAAATTTAAAAATACGGAAGACATTAGTATTTGTTACAAATCGTGTGTAGTGTCTCATAAAGTCAGTTACAAAGTCTTTTGTGTGTTGACAAATTACATCTTTTTTTTTAACACGTGACCTCAAAAGGTGGTTTAAATGTCACTACCGTGATTGTATCAATAGTGCCTAGAACAATGCTCATAATATGTATTGAATAAATGCCGGTTGAATTAACTGTGTACTATTAACATTCCTTTTTAACTCTAGAAGCAGTTGGGTCTTTACCCATCCTTAGAAAGCGATGGAGCAGAAACAGAAATCCCTTAAAAGGTCAGGACAAGTAACGGAGCTGAGCTCAGCTCTGGGTAGTACCGGACGACAGGCTTAAAGCCTGGAAGGAAAGGGAAGAAAGAGGACCCCAAATACTTGTAAGAGAAAAAACAAAACAAAACAAAGTATAAAACAAAACAAAACAAACAAGCGAAAGAGGAAAGACGTTTCTAATAGCAGAGGCTGGCAGGAAGCCAGCGCAGTTACCGCAGGCCAACCCTTGTCACCAGGCGTCACCTCGCTGAGCTCGGGCGTCTGGACCACCCACGCCCCTGGCTCCGCGGACCCCACTTTTAGAAAGTTCTGATCGATACGGACACGTCCAAGTTCACCCGAGCTCCTTAGGGAAACCACAAGCACTACATGCACAGCCTATCCTCCACTCCATTCAAAGAACGCAGCCAATCGGAATACCCGCCCAGAGCAAATGACTCGGCGGAGCAGTGACAGCCCGGGAAGCAAAACTGCCCCGTCAGAGCCGCCCGACAGCCCGACGGTTGGCCTCCGGAACCTCAGGAGCCCTCAGCCCGGCAGGCCAACCTTCCTGCCCCGTCCCCGCCC
>NW_006299245.1:1421083-1434252 GCF_000327345.1 Myotis davidii | reverse complement strand
TCGCCGCCCCAGTGCTCTGTGGGATACTGGAAGTCTCGAGCGTCGCCTCCCGGCTCTTAGCCCGCCTCCGGCCCGCACTCCCCGAGCCGTCACACACCCCCTGCCTTCGCTCTCTCCCCTCGCCGCCTCCCCCTTCCTCCTCCCGATAAGAAGACCCGGCGGCAGGAGAGGGGATGAAGATGGCGGACGCGAAGCAGAAGCGGAACGAGCAGCTGAAGCGCTGGATCGGCTCCGAGACGGACCTCGAGCCTCCCGTGGTGAAGCGCCAGAAAACCAAGGTGAAGTTCGACGATGGCGCCGTCTTCCTGGCTGCTTGTTCCAGCGGCGACACGGACGAGGTCCTCAAGCTGCTGCACCGCGGCGCCGACATCAATTACGCCAATGTGGACGGACTCACTGCCCTGCACCAGGTCTGTGCGCCCCGCCTCCCCTTCTCCGACCCCGCGGGCCCTCGATCTCCCGCCGGGGCCGGGCCTCCCCTCCTCCGCTCCGGGCCTCCCGAGGCCAGGGCCGGCTGCCCGCTGCGGACGGAGGGACGGAGGCAGGAAGGGAGGGAGGGAGCGAGGGAGGGAGAGGACTGGCGGCGGGGGGGCGCCGGGCTGGAGGCCCCTTCAGCCGGGTCGGTGGTGGAGTTGGAGCCGGCCGATTTCCGGGGCAGAGGGGAAAGGGGACTGTGGTCGGCTGGGGGCCCCCGGGCCACATGTGGACGGACGTGTGTCTGGGCTTTGGGGTCGAGGCCGGGAGGAGTGGGTGTAGCGTGGCTGTGCCCCGGGCCCGATGTCAGGGATCTGTTGGGGAGGACGGGAGATGCTGAGGGCAAGGACCCGCCAGGGGCATTCGGGACGCGGGGCAGTCGGACGTCTTTGGCTTTAAGGGGGCATCGGATGTGTTGTAGTTTGTAGGACTTGGTTACTGATGATGATGATGATGATGATGATGATGATAGTAATCAAGAGCCTAAGCCTAGAGCCCTGCGCGGACGATTTCCTGTTTTCTGCTTTATTCCTCTTGGTCGCTGGGGAGGGGAAAACGGGGTGTAATGAGCTGATGTGCACCGGCCGAAAGGGAGGGGCATGCCGACCGCCGCCGGACCCCAAAGTGTTGAATGAGGAGTTGGCCGCAGTGTCAGAGATCCGGGAGCCCCAGGGCCCGGGGTGTGCGCTGGGGTTAGAAAGAGGGGGATAAGCACGGGGCACTCTTTTCACAGCCAGTCACCAGGCCCTGGTTTTTTAAAATTTATTTATTTTTATTTTTTATTTTTTGTGGAGGTGGGAAGGTGGTCACAAACTTTTCTCAAAATGGATGCTTTGTGCATGTTAAAGTTTTATAGTAGTCTGATTGGGATCTCTCAATGTTAGCCAAATAAGGAGAAACTATTGGCAATCCGGAGATAATGTGCCTTTGCCTTTAACAGGCCAAAAGCAACACAACCCCGTAGCGTTCTGCATAAAAAAAAAAAAAGAACCGTTTTTCAGTCACGGTAATAGGTGACAAAGACATTAATTCTTAGTGGGCAACTCCGGAGTTCCTAGAAAACGACTTTACAGGGAAGCTTGCCCTTACATTGGAGAGACGTGTACAATGTCTCAAAGTTGCCTTGGTTATATGTGGACAATTGGAGCTTTATTTAGATTTATACTTGTCACAAAAACTTGTTCGGATGGTTGAAAGTTAAGGCGTTATATTTTATGTGTATTACCTCGCTGCCTTTTTCAGAGAGGTGTGTGGTGGCATTTTTCCTTTTACTTCTTCCTGTTTCATGAATGACCATCGCTTTAAGTTTAATTGAATTCTAATATCAAACTTGGCTTATAAGCCTGTGTTTACAAAGTTGACTGGATGAACTGAAATGACTGACAAACTACACGACAAATCTGGAATTCAGAATGTGGCACCCCGTAAAAATATACCAAGATTTTTAAATCTTTCTCTATTTCATTAAGTCAGAGTCTGTAATATATTATTTGGCTCAAGTTTATTTTAAGGCATAGCATAATTCTGAGTTCTAAAAACAAGGTGTTGAGAGTGAAAATAAGTTTGGCATTAAGAATGAATCTTAATGGTAATTATATGAAATGAATCTTTTCACATTTCTTTCAAGTGTGATTTACACATTTTAATATGGAATTGATTCTGAAAGACAGTTATTGTATGCCTGAGGTCAGGATACAGTTGGATAATGGTTTACATCAATATGTTTCACTAAAATTGTCAAACAGAAATGTGAAGTTATTACCCTTGTGGAGGAATCCAATTTGTGAAGGAAATTTTCTAATAATATTATTGGCTTAGGTAGGCAGAGAAAAACATGTAACAGGCTTCTTAAAATTGTTTTTTTTTTATTTCCTCTCAATGTGGGCATGTTGCAAGAATTATGAGACTTATCAGTATCTTCCCTAATTGAATTCAGTGGTTAGTTTGGCATTATATACGTTTAGTCTTTATTGGGTATTTTGTTTTAGGGGACAAGCGGTTAAGCAGAAGTTTCCAAGTTCATACATAATCATTTGCATAACATTTTTTTTGTTAATTTTTCTGCACATTCCTTAAATCAGTGAAGCCAAGGTCTTTAATATATCAAGCATTAAAATGTTTATTACCTTTTCTTCACTCTCATTTTTCCTTTATTAACTCTCCTTCCCCCCCCCCCCATTGTGATTGTGAGTGCAAGGAGTTTGGGGAATTCAGGATAACAGATTGCAGATAGTGAAAGGTGATAAAACTCATTATTTAAATAAAAGAATTACGAGAAAATGTTAAGTTTTTAAGGGATCTCTTGATTGCCGATTGTTCTAAATACTTAAATTATAAAACCTAAAGTTGACCCACTGATTTATTTAATAGTCCTTGAATAGTTTTTTTATTTAGCTTCTAGAAAGATCATAGAATACTTAAAATGTTTTTACTAGATTAATTATTGGTTAGTGTTTTGGAATATTCATTTATTTTTCTGATTCTGATCAAGTGTCCTAAATTTTACTGTTAGGAGAAAAGTTTTAGGGATATCACAACATGCAAATATACTTCTTAATGTAATATTTTGCCTCCATTTTTTAATATAAGCAGATTATATTTGAAAGTTTCTTTAATTGTTTAAATGTGCTCTCATTAGAAGTTACAAAGATAATCAGTTTTTGGCTATTCTTTTTGTATAGAAATATGCCATGCAGCCCTGGCCAGTGTGGCTTAGTTGGTTGGAGCTTCCTCCCCCGCAGCTTAAGGTCATGGGTTCAATCCTTGACAGGCACATACATACCTGGGTTCCTGAGTCCATCCCCAGGAGTACGGGAGGCAACTGATCCATGTATCTCTCAAACACAGATGTTTCTCTCAGTCTCTTTCTCTCCCCGCTTCCTCCTCCTCTAAAATCAACTTAAAAAAGAAAGAAGTATGTCATGCCTGTAGGGGAAAAAAAGCTGTGTTTCTTGTCAAATTTGCTATCTTGGTCTCTAGAATAGCCCACTCCCCCATAGCTAGAAAACTGTATAAACATATGATTTTATAGAACTGAGGTCTAGAGTATATTTTCATTTCTACAGTGGGCGATAATCAGCTCTAATTTTATAGCTACCTGGTAGTTTTACACTTATGTAATTTATACTTCAGTTTACTTTATAAAGATTTTAGGAGAGAAATATTAGAGTTTTCAATAGAATGTTTTATTGTCAATTCTTACTAATATTGATGTGCATAAAAGGCAGGACTGAGATTTCTTCCAATAGTTTTTAGTATAGCCTTTTGGTTTTTACCTTAAAATCTTATCTACTTTCTCTGTGCCAGCGGCTTCTAAGTCAGTTTCCATTTTTTATATTTCTTCAGTGCTCCAATCCCTCATTTCCATTTTTCTACTGATGATGAGGTATTAATTTTTTATTCAATACATTGTGATTTTATATTTTAAAATATATCTTTAGGTGGTAATATAGTAAATAGAGGTCCATCCTTTTGCCATAGAATAGTGCGTACTGTACTTTATTTACATTTACCTTAATGATTTCTTCAAAGGATCTTATTCAAATATGGGTTTTTATAATTGTGATTTAGTTTTATAATCCACTTTTATCACTTCAACCTGAAATGAAACTTCTTTCTTCACCAAGTTTGCTTTTCTCATTGATGCCAGTTTCTGTTAATAATGTCATTAAATGACACTATATGATTAAAAGAATGTGCCCTTTAAATTATTTTCTCTACATAAGATTCTTGTTAGGAAGCTTTAGACATCTACATCAAGTTTTAAACATTTTAATTATTTTTTTCCTCATTTCCTTGTCTTCATATATCCAATCGGTCTTCTTCATACTTGCCTTTGCATCAGTTCTTTTCCTTGCCATTCTCACTATCAACCTAGTTTATGCCTTTATTATTTTTATTCCTAGAGTATAGTAATAGCTAATTGCTTTCCCCATATCTTCTCTCCCTGGTCCAGTCCAGCATTCATATTGCCATCTGACTGATCTTTTAACAATACCACTTTGTGTCACTCCTTAAATTCAGATTTAAATTCTTTAACTTATACCTGGTGTATTTCCATTGTCTTGTAATTTTTACTCTTTACTTTTTTATTTCCATGCCTGTGGTCATATTTTTCTTATCCTCCCTATCCTTTGCCAGTCAAAATCCTGTTCATTCTTCAAGGTTCAACCCAATTGCCAATCCAGAAGGGATCTTACTTGAATAGTGTTTGTAAGTTTGTCTTTTCTGGATGACTGTAAGGACCCAGTCTCCACATTTTGTATTTCCAGAGGCTGGCACATAGTAGGTGCTCACTAAAAATTTATCGAATTGTATTTTTTGCCTCGTATTGTAGATACATAGTTTATTTGTATGTCATGAGGTAAATCTTTAAAATCTTCACATCCAGATTATTGTTCTTGCACTTAGTAAAAATTGTATTTTAAAAAAGAAATGAATAACTTCGTGTAGATATTTTGTACAGATTTTTTATTATCTTGAGATTTTTAACATTTCTTAATATTAACCTTCCTATTAAAAAATCCTAAACCTGTTTAAATCTTGTTTAAATTATAGAAAAATTTCAGTTGAGTCATTAATTAATTTACCTTCTTTTATAAGGATCTGAACTAGGTCCTATAGAGGAGTACAAAGTAGAAATAGATCCATGTTCTATGTGATTATTATTTAAAATACTCAAGTTATACTTTTCAATACAGACTTGCAGATATGTTTAGTATTAAATACTTTTGCCCTTAAAAAACAAATTTTATCAACTTCTGAAGAAGCCATTTGAAGCTTCTTTGTAAAAATATGTGACTCCCGTCTTGTCAGTAAAAGGAATACTTTTGTGCAGTCTTTTCTTAAGTGTTTAATCTTCTCAGCCAATCCGTTTTCACTGGACTGTAATCTGAAATGTAACTCTCTTTTTAAAAGTATTCTAATAGGGCTACTTAAAGTGTTTTCCAACCAGAAGGAAAAGAGACTGGAAGCAGCTGATATTGAGTCTCATGTTAGGCAATCGTGTAATTGGTATATATGAGACATCTATTTAAAACTGAATACAGAGTTTATAATTGTCCCCCCCCTTTTTTTTCTTAGAATAATAATCTATTGGATCACTCATAGATAATGTTAAAATATGTTATTAAAAGAATGTGCAGTTTAGATTATTTTCTCTAAATAATATTCTCGTTAGGAAGCTATAACACTTTAAGCTGATGACTCTTAAAAATTTTTATTGAAATCATCCTAAATTCATTTTTTAAAAACCCTATCTAAACAAACAAACAAAACTCCTAATCCCATATAGGCCCCTCACTTGCTGCAAATAAATGGACAACCCTAGCCATATATGGGTTGTGCTGGTAGGGCATCAGTGCCCACACTGTTGCTGTTATAATGCCTTCTCTGCAGTTACTGCCTTTGTGCTTCCTGGCAGCAGTTTTGTGGTCTAATTTTGAAGTGTCACAACCAAGACCATCTTTCATGTGCTGCAGCTACAGTGTGATTGCAAGCTGTGACTGAGCATTTTCTAGTGTAGCCAGGTAGCAGCACTAGATGGAATAGAGAAACTTTTTCATTATCCATTTGTTACCATATTTTACAAAACACTGTTCACATAAGAAATGTTTCTGTACTTAAAATCTAGCTAGATGATTTTTAATATATAATTATTTTGGGAGGGGATATAAAGCAGTTTGTTACTGCTGTAACATGTTACTTATTGACACTTCCCAAAGTTGCTGTTTTCATTGCATTTCTGCCTGCAAAAAAAATTGCCATTTTTACCCCACTTTTCTTTTGAAAGTTCAACAATTATGTTGAAAAGGTGGAGTATTGGGATTTTGATAAACATCTCTGAAAGATCGAAAATCTCTAACAGTCATTTTGTGTTATTTTAAGATGGGGTTAAATATGTAATAGCCATGATGTATCAGTCTTTCATTGAGAACTGGAATTGGCTGGTGAACATTGCTGAGGATTTGTTATATGTGAAACACTATGGTAGGCACATTTGCAACCAATATCTCATTTAATTCTCAGAACATCCCTTTTCTCTTGATCAAAGTTACTGAGATAATAAATGGCAGAACTGGGTTCCAAACTTAACACTATGTTTGATAAATCTTCCAGTCATTATGGTTGATGATTAGTAGTTGGAGGTTTCCCCCATTAATCAGCAGAGAATGAAATGAAACACACAAGTATATATAATTTTTTCTTCATCTACTTTTTTTTAGCTAGCCAACACTTACAAGAACTTTCTATGGTAATTGAAATGCAGTAAGTACTATCAGAATCTATCCTAAATTTTGAGGACTGCCAATATTGTGTTTAGCCGTTATATGCAGAAAAGAGATAAATTTTAGGTAAACCCATATACACTACCTGCTTTCGTTAGTATATCTTATCTCCTGGCAAAATAGTTAATTCCTTCAAGTAGGGGCTTTGATTCATTTTTTATAATTCCTTTGGTAATTGCATTTTTTAGCAGATGCAAAGTAAGTGTTGATTTAAAAAATTTGAACACAAAGTAGACTAATCTCGTGAAGAACTGAATTCATATAAAACAAAATGATGACAGTTTGTGTTGATAAATATAAGAGCTAACAAACATTAAAAATGTTCTAATAAAAAATTGGGTACCAAAAACTTAATTTTGTAACACTTATATAAATTTGGCAAGATTTTAGATTTATTTTTGAAATGGAATATATTCCTGATTACCAGTACAAGTAGAATTTTGCTCAGTTTATGTAACATTTTAAAAATTAATTTCTTTACACAAATCATTGGGTATTTGTTTAGAAAAGGAATCCCTAGTATACTGCCATTAGAAACTAATTTATGTTTTCTAACAATTTTAATCACATCTTTTTTTCTAAATAACATTTTCACTATGGATCCCTGCATGCCAGTATTTTCTTGACCTTATTAGTATTTTGGTGGTTTATCTTTTCAGTGTTGTGCTGGGTAACCATAAAAAGACAAATTTGAGCTCTGTGCTACTATCCTAAGTGTGCTTGCTCGACTTGAATGTTCTTTATGGGTGGAGACATTCCACATTGTCATGTGTCATATAGGCATTTCTGAAATGACATTCGGTAGAAACCATGGAAAGAAATTAAGACATTCCTCAGCTGTCATCTTTTTAGTAATCTATTTAAATGCATTATGTGCATTGAGTAAGAGATTCTGCAGGGAGAGCTTCACTGTATAAAAAGCATTACTTTAACTTGATTATTAACTCATATTTGAGGTGAAATTACTTTTTTGTTTGTTTGTTTCACATGTTCTTTAACAAAAAATCATATGGCTGTAGAAAGTTCATTTTCTTGAATACCTGAAAAGGGCAAAGGAGAAATTTTATGAGATGTGAACTGATATACCCTTTTAGAAATTAAGTATGTGGGAAAGTGTATTTTCCTGGATTAATTGTTAAAACACACACACACACACACCAATTATCTTAACTTTGTATTAAACATACTGAAGTATATAAGTATATTTTATTTGCCTTCAAAATTATTTTAGATGGCCTATAAACTTATTTCAGTATTTATACTTTTGCCTTTAACATTTCTGGAAGTCTTCTATTAGAGCTTTAGCTCCAGAGCATTCTTTTGAATATTTTCAGTGTTGAGGATTTGTGTGTGTGTGTGTGTGTGTGTGTGTGTGTGTGTGTGTGTTTTAATTTTGAAAATGATAGTCATTTGGAGACAAGTATGGCGGATAGGTAGATCATGGGTAATCATAGTTTAATAAAGGCTATCTGATTAGGTGATATTGTGTAAAAAGCTTATTCTTAATTGGAGCATGATCATAAAAAAGCCATCTTAGATTTTAGTCAACTCTTTATGTTGTTGGGACTTGAGTTTGCTTCGGAGTTTCTTCATGTTAGCAAAGTGTTTTCTAGATTTTACATGAAACAACCTAAGATTATAGCTTGTGATTTGAACATGATCTTTTTTTTGTGGATGTTCTATTTCCCACAAAAGAATTTAATGCTGCTTTTGCCAGATCATAAGACTGTATTTTATTAAGAGCTATTGTTTTCCCTAATTTGTACAGTTTTTCTTAAAAAGATGAAAACATGACTTTTTCAGCAATTTCTATATCCTTTCCAAGTACATGGAATAATCTGCATAAACACTTTCCCTCATATTCAAGGTTTTTTTCTTTCAAAATAGCTATTACTTTTTAACTCTTCCAACCATAATATTTTTTACAGTAAAATGCCTTTAATTTTCTGATCTTCTCAGTGTATTTATTTATCTTATTAGAGGCCCAGTGCATGAAATTTATGCACTGGCGGGGGGTGGGGGGGAGTGGAGAGGTGTTCCCTAAGCCCGGCCACCCAGCCTGGGCTCCGCCATTGATCCCCACCCACAGGAAAGCCCGCCCCACCCTGCTGGGGCTCTGGGATCAATTGCAGAGCAGAGGGAGGTCCTTCCCACCTGGCCTGGGCTCTGCCATTCATCACCACCCACAGGGAAGCCCTGCCCACCCTGTGGAGACTCTATGATGGAGGCCCTGCCCATCCGGCCGGGGTTCTGCAATGGGCCCTCCCAGCCGTGGCTGCTTGCCTCGGCACTCGCAGCCACGGCTTTGTCTGTAAGGACGTTCAGAAGACATCCAGTCTATCCTGTAATTAGCATTTTACCCTTTTATTAGTATAGATGTTGTACATGAAAGTGCCTTACGTATTTCTTAAGCCTTAATGCCTTCTACCTTTTTGTCTTTCCCATCTTCATTTTATTTTCAAACATGATATTTTCAAATTTGTTTAATGTTCTATATGAATTTTAGCTAAAAAATATTAAGAAAAATATTTAAACCATCAAAGAGAAATATAAAAAAAGAAACTAAATGCTATCCAAATTTTCAGGCCTGGAGGTAACCCCATTTAAAACTTTGGTAAATTCATTTTATCCATCTCTAACATACTTTTCAATAATTACACTTAATTTTCTGGTTTATAACCTGCTTTTTATATTACACATTTTAGGAAATATTTCTCTGTTAATGAATATTGATTTCACTCTGCGTATATGTGAGTAGACATGTACATCCCAAAGTTGTCTGATGATGAATATTTAGTATATTTCCAATTTCTTTTTACTGGTGGATATTATACTATACGTACATCAGTGATTTTCAGCCGATGTGCCACAAGAATTTTTAAAAACATGCATTACCTGACTATTTAGTCAGGGGCAAATAAAAAAAAAAATGACAACAGCCAACACAACAGTAGCCGTCCAGTGTGAATAAATCAAAATTATACCTACTTTTTTTTGTCAGATCCATAAAAAATACATTTTCTGGCGTGCTTTAGAATTTCAGTAGTTTATATGTGCCATAAGATGAAAAAACTTGAAAATTACTGATGTACATCTTTGCTCACTCATGACACTGTATTGCAAGGATTACTTTTTAGAAATTTGACATGTTTTGCTCAAAATAACATGCTGCTTTAATGTTTCTTTATGCAAAATACATTTTCAGTAAAGTTTCTAGTATATCTATCTAGTGTAGAAGACTAACCTTGAAAATAGTCCTGCTGACACATATCTGTTACATTCATAATGTGATGTTATCTTTCTTCTCTAAGTCACCCATAGGAAAATCTGTTTTACTTTGTTAGTGAATATCCTATATAATAATCCTATATAATAAAAGGCTAATATGCAAATTGTCCCCAAGAGCGGGAGTTCGACTGACAGGGAGTTAGACATGCGCTGACCACCAGGGGGCAGTGCAGAACATGCAGGCATTGGCAACACAGCGCTGGCAGTGGGCGGCAGTGGACGCACTGCCAGCCCCAATGGGCCCTGACAAGAGTGAGACCGTGGCAGGATGGTGGAGCAGGTGAGCAGGTGGCGTCAGGCCAAGGCAGGTGCAAAGGGAGGCCTCAGCCGGCAGCAGCTAGGGACCCTACCTGTGCACAAATTTCGTGCACTGGGCCTCTAGTATATTAATAAAATTTGTGTTGTATAAGTTTTGAATATATTAAACAGTTTATTTGCATATTACAGATATATGGTGCTGTTATTTATTTAAATTAGTTATTAACTCATTCATGCAACAAATAAATAAATCATTATTTATGGAAAGCCTGGCACTATACTAATCTCTAAAAGCACCAGTCCCTGCCTGCATGTTATACAATGTAGTGAAAATGGCAGTGTGAACAAATAATTACAATTTTAGTACATGTTAGAATATGGTGAGATGAAATTTTTTATTAGAAGGATTTAACCCAGAATATCAGGAAAGTCATTCCTGAGAAAGTTATGTTTAAGTTAAGTTATAGGTAATTTAACAAATTAAGCCTGCTCCCTCCTTGTTTATCTTCTGAATGCCTCTTTTTAAATCTATTTCGAGGTTGTTAAATGTGTATTTTTTCTTTTCCATATCATTCATTCTTATAGTTTCAACTGTTCTCTTTTTATGTCATCTGTTCTTTTTATATACTATACCTCTTATTTTTGGCATCATAATTCATTCTTTTAATAAACTAAAACTGCAGGGTCATCTATTTTTTCCTTTACTTCCTACATATAGTCAATAACTCCTATTACATGTACAGCTGCAAAAGAAATACTCCCAAATTCATACTAGTTTTTAGATATTCATTTTTTAAATTGAATTTATTGGGGTGACAATGTTTAATAACATATAGGTTTCTGGTGTACAATTCTGTAATACATCATCTGGATATTGTATTGTGTGGTCACCACCCCAAGATATTCATTTAACAGAATTAAAGGCCTGCTATGTGCCTTACAATATTAAGTGCTGGGGGGATATGTTTTAAAGCAAAACAGATAATAACACTACCTACATGGAGTTTACAGTAAAATGAAAATACTTAGCTATCAGGGTAGTGCACATCAAAACCATAATGAGTTACCACTCTGCAACCACTAGAATGTCTATAATAAAAACAACAGATAATACCAATTATTGACTAGGGTATGGGGAAATTAAATCTTCCTACAATGCTAGTAGTAATTAATGTAAAATGGTGCATCCACTTTCTAAATAAGTCTGACAGTTCCTCAAAAGGTTAATAGCCCAGCAATTCTACTCCTAGGTGAGTAGAAAATACATCTAGGAGAATTGAAAACATGTCTACACGAAAACATGTACATTAATGTTTATAGAAGCATTGTTCATATTAGGCAGAAAGTACAAACAACACAATTGTCTATCAGCTGATGAATGGATGAATAAAATGTGGTGTATATATTGTTACTGGAATCGGTGTAATATTATTGGGCAATAAAAAGAAACAAAGTACTGCCCTGGCAGGATGGCTCAATTGGTTGGATCATCATCCTGTACACCAGGGGTCCTCAAACTTTTTAAACAGGGGGCCAGTTCACTGTCCCTCAGACCATTGGAGGGCCGGGCTATAGTTTAAAAAAAAAAACTATGAACAAATTCCTATGCACACTGCACATATCTTATTTTGAAGTAAAAAAACAAAACGGGAACAAATACAATATTTAAAATGAAGAATAAATAAAATTAAATCAACAAACTTACCAGTAGTTCAATGGGAACTATGGGCCTGCTTTTGGCTAACGAGATGGTCAAAGCCCGGTTTCATATTTGTCACTGCTAGTCGTAACAAGTGATGCAAGTGTGCATCAGTTAGTCTAGATCTGGTTCTGTCCCTCAGACAGTTTGAGGGCCGGACTATAGTTTAAAAAAAAACTATGAACAAATTCCTATGCACACTGCACATATCTTATTTTGAAATAAAAAAACAAAACTTCAAAAAAAAAAGACTCTCCTAACTTCAAAGAAAAAGGCCCTACTAACTGCAAAATTTAAAAAAAAATAGACCTCCTAACTTCAAAAAAAAATAAATCCTAGCTTGTTCTTACCTCAGTCCTCAGGCAGCAGCAGGCTCTGCACAGGCAAGCTTGTGACTGGTCTGATCACACCGAGACTGAGAGGAGGAGTTGAGAGACAGAGAGAAGGAGGGGAGTCGGAGAGTGCGGCGCTCATTCCACACATGCGCACTGTGGGCCGGGATGAGTCGGCTGCTAAGCAACAGGCAGTGGCGGCAAAAACACCCGGCGGGCCAGATAAATGTTTCCGGCAGGCCCCATGTGGCCCGCGGGCAGTAGTTTGAGGACCCCTGCTGTACACCAAAAAGTTGGGGGTTCAATTCCCAGTCAGGGCACATACCTAGGTTGTGGGTTAGACCCCAGCTGGGTGTGTATGGGAAGCAACCGATAGATGGTTTCTCTCTCTCTCTCTCCCTCCCTCTCCCTCTCCCTCTCCCTCTTCCTCTCTCCTCCTGCTGCTCCTTCTCCATTCTCCCTCTCTCCCTCCTTCTTCCCCCTCTAAAATCAATGAACATATCCTCCGGTGAGGACTAAAAAGAAAGAAAGGAGGAGAGAGAGGAGAGGAGAGAGAGGTGAGAGAGGAGAGAGAGAGAGAGAGTGAGAGAGAGAGAGAGAGAGAGAATGAATCTTGAGGACATGCTAACTGAAGGAGACCAGTCACAAAAGACCACATATTGTATGATTCCAATTTATATGAAATGTTCAGAATAGCCAGTTCTATAGAGACAGAAGATAGATTAATGGTTGCCAAAGAGTGAAGGTGTTGAGGGGAAGTGGGATGTGACTGCTAATAAGTTTAACATTCCATTTTAGGGTGATAAAAATGTTCTGAAATTGATTGTAATG
>NW_006299245.1:1403311-1421048 GCF_000327345.1 Myotis davidii | reverse complement strand
GTATTCCATTGTGTAGATGTACCACAGTTTTCTAATCCATTCATCTGCTGATGGGCACTTAGGCTGTTTCCAGATCTTCGCTATGGTGATTGTAATAATTTTGTAGTGATTCTACATCTCTGACTATGCTAAAACTCTGTATACTTGAACTTAGTTATTGTATGATGTGTGAATTATATGTCAGTAAGCTTTTATATTTTTTTAAAGAATGAAATTACTTACGTTTTGACCAGTGTTCACCACTAAAAATTGAGGCACTGGCAAAGGCTGTAATTATATTCTGCCCATCCCTCAACCCTAGTATAGGCTTGGTATTCTTCATTGTAGTATGATGACAAAGAAGACATTCCTGCCCTAACACAGCTTGCATTGCACTAGGGAATATAGATAGATACATTTATGTCAGTTATATGTAATGTTATTTAATGGTAGTAGTAGAGTTGGAAAATAGTAGGTGAACTCAAGACACATTTATGAAATAAAATTGGTAGGAATTGTAAATGGATTGGCCTGAGGGACTGAGAATCAAAGGTGTGCGTGCACTTGATTTCATGTTTGGAGAACTAGGTGAATGTGGATTACTTTTCACAGCATGTATTCATTTAATAAATACTTTGTGTGCTTACTCCATAAGGCAGGAGCAGAGTATATTTAAATGATATTGGGGATACAGACAGTAAACAAGAAATGACAAGTGTGAAATGTATGCTAAAAGGATAGAAGATGTTGAGCTAGCATGGAGAAGGGTGGCCTAACTATAAACAAGGTATTAAAACCTTGTTTGGAGGTTTGTTTTATTTGTTTGTTTTATCTTGTCTTGGACTTAGCCTGTTTTCTTGGTCTTTTTTGTTATCTGGAAGTGTGAATACCAAATGCAAAACAATTTATGAGGCTACAGGAAAACCACAGGATAAAAGATGGTTAGATTGTTTTAGAGTTTGGTGAAATAAAAATTCTTGCAAAATTGTGTGTTTGTTTTTCTACACCTTTCAGTTTAGAAAAATTAAGAACTCCTAAGTACGGTCAAATTTACTTCTACGATATTGTGGGGGAAAGCCGAGTATATGTTTTTTAGAGGTATTGGAGGATTAGAGCATAGACCTGATGTAGAGGAATATAGGAGTGGTAATAATAACAATCTAAATAATTTTTATTGCCTGAAATAATGCACTGTGAAAATAAGGTCATAAGTTAGAATAAGAGGCGAGAATACATTTTTGCTAAGAATTGAACGGATAAAGAATTTATTTAACAATCTAACTTCTCTTGGTTTCTAAACGCCATTAACAAATGGTGTTTTCAAGGAAAAAAAATACTATAATTAAGAAACTTCTACCTAGATATATATTTTTACTTTTGCCTAATATATTTTAGTATTATTTTGCTTAAAATATTACTAGAATTGCTTTGAGTTTTTATGACTGTATTGAAAATTTAAAACTCTTGAAAGTTGTACAAGTAATGAGAAAAGTAGCAGTAAAGTTGTGTAGGTCATTTTGACTTTGAGCAAGCATAATTAGACTTGTTTCAGCTTATGAAACAATAAATGCTTATTACATATTAAAATTTAACTCAAAATTAACATGGTATCTTTTTCCCTTTTCAACCTCCCCTGACATTTATAGTCATTCTTGAAAAGGAGGTGGGGGTAAGTTGTTTGCTTGTTTTATGTGTGAAATGAACTGATAGTATACTGATAATATAGAAATTGTTCTTCTTCAGAAACCACTTAACTGTCAAAAAGTTAGTTGCAAGACAAGATGTATGGTATGATTCCATTTGGAGGCAAAAATTGTTTATGTAGGGGGAAAAAATCTGGGGAAATTACCCCAACTATTAAGTGTTTATCTCTGGGAGGGAAATATAGCAAATTTTGAATTATGCCATCTTTGAATCTCTTACAACAGCAGGAAAAAAAGATGTATATGAATCTGAAATGGAGAATAATGCCTAATTGGCTACTTCCTTTAATGTATTAAATGTAGATACAGTAACATAATTAATGAATTTTAGTCTTTGGCTACTCAAGGAAGCTAGTATTGATGGTTAAGTATTTCTGTATTAAGACTGCCTTTTCTCTCGACCTTTTATATCATAAGGAAAGACTAATTGGCAATGTGTGGAGAAACTAGATTTCTTATACACTGCTAGTATAAGAAACATGCGAAATTTGAAATTTATTCAAGTATATAAAAATCTGTTACTGAGTTGGACATACATAATACCAAAGAAAACATTTACTCTGGATTAATGTACATTTTAAAGCCAAAATTTCACAAGAATCTGCTGAGGCTCCTCGTTAGACTGATTGACTATATAAAAGTTAGAATTTATATTTATAGATGGTAGATATTCTCTTTTACTGATTAGTTGGACATTGAACTGTCCCTTTTCATGAATTTAACTAATGATTGTTTGGTGCCTTGTATGTGCCAGGCTTCTTGCTAGGAGGTAGGGAATACAGAGATTAGCAAAAGAAGACAAGACTGCTCTCATTAATTAAACAATTAATGTGTGAGTTGTGTTAAGTATTTTGAAGGAAGATTGTAAAATACTCCATAGCATGGGGCAAATATAGGTTTACAGTTGTGAATATGCAAAACACAGTTTATTCTTGTACTACAGGCCCAGTGCACGAAATTCATGCACTGGGCGGGGAGGTCCCTCAGCCCTGCCTGCACCCTCTTGCAGTCTGGGAGCCCTCGCTCCTTACCGCCTGCCTGCTCGCTGCTCCTTACTGCTTGGCTCACTGTTTTTTAGTGCTGCCACGGAGGCGGGAGAGGCTCCCGCCACCGCTGCTGTGCTCGCCAGCCGTGAGTCTGGCTTCTGGCTGAGCAGTGCTCCCCTTGTGGGAGCGCACTGACCACCAGGGGGCAGCTCCTGCATTGAGTGTCTGCCCCCAGGGTGTCATTACGAATCATAGCGACCAGTTGTTCTGGTCGTTCCGCCATTACGGTTGCTTAGGCTTTTTTTTATATAGACTAGAGGCCCAGTGCACAAAATTTGTTCATTGGGGGGTCCCTCAGCCCAGCCTGTGCCCTCAGGGGATGTCCAACTGCCAGTTTGGGCCCTATCCTGACAGTTGGACATCCCTCTCACAATCGGGATGCTGCATGCACCAGTGACCATACTTTCATACAGGTAAAAGGCATCTTGTTGTTATATGGGCAGCTACATTTTTTTGCCCTGATTATAAAAAGTAGTATATAACATGATTCTTCTGAGGCAGTAGTACCATTTTCCCATCTTATGGGTGGAAAAACAAAGCAGAAAGAAGTTAAGTAATTGACTTTGTTACTCAGTTATGAGTGTTAGAACCAGGGAGGTTTTAATTTTTAATCTAAGAGACTGTTCCTAATATATAGGGTAGGGTCCCTAGGCCTGACTGGTGATCAGGACCAATCTGTGGGGCGATAGGGGGACCCCCGCTGGCACCTGCCTTGGCTAGCGGACTGGCACCACCTGCTGGCCTGCCCCGCTCCCCCGGGGCACTTCCTGCATTGAACGTCTGCCCGTGATGGTCAGTGTGCATCATAGAGGCTGGTCGTTCTGCAGTTTGGTCGATTTGCATATTAGGGTTTTATTATATAGGGTAACATTAATTATTTGTATCATTTTCCATACAAACATCTGTAAACCTACCTTTCCCCTACCCTGTATATGTCAAATGTATTTCAATAAATAAGTAATACAATATTATGAGGAAACAAAAGGTTTTGAGACTTTCAATGGGATATCTCTGGAAATGATGCTTAAACTGAGAAATGAAAGATGAATAAGTGTAACTTGGTAAAGAGTTGGTAGAGAGTGGAGAGGTAGATTCTTGGTGGTAGAAAGTGGAGAAATAGTTTCTGGCCAAAGGAAATAATATATAAAAGCCCTTCATAGGAAGGAGGAGGAAGGAGGAAGAGGGGGCAAGGTGAATGGAGCTCATTGGGTGAGGAGAAGAATGATGTGTCAAGAGATTTGGAGAAGTTAGGTAGGCGGCCGATCTAGTAGGACCCAGGAAGCCCTGTAATCCATTTCTTACAAAAGCTCTAGAAAGGCATCTGAGACTTGTAATTGCCTTCATGTAATCAGATTTTCATTTTTAAGAGACAACTGCTGCCTATGGAAAAGATTAGGGTGGGGGTGATGACGATTAATACCTGTAGACCAGTTCCTGAGGCTATTGCAGTAGTTTGGACTAGAGATCTGTTCTCTGATGGCTCACTCTTCAGTTGAACACTGGTATTTTACAAAATGTTAAAAGGTATGCTAAAGGGGGTGGAGGGTGGGGGAAAATTCTTTGGTCAATATGTTTAAGAGATGTTTCATAACATAAGGTTAAGTAGATTTTGCTAGAATTATTCACACTCTTTAAAATGTGCTGAAAGGTGAATGAGAAAGGAGATGAACTCAAGTGGTAGAAAAGGAATGGGCTTATTTTAGCCTGAAGGAGATTTGGTTTTAAGAAATGGAGGAATAGACTGTGAAGAAAGGTTGGGAAGGTGGATCCTGGCAAGTCTGGAAACATAGACTTGATTTATAAATTGGTTAAGAATTTGTAACAGAATGAATGAACTAAGGTCTGCTATAAGAGGATTAATTTGATAGTTATGGAAAATGGATTAGGACACAGCAGCTGGGAAGCCATTTCAGTAGTTCATCCAAGATGAAAATATTCCTTTTAGTCTCCCTTTGATTTTATTTGATCCTGTAAATTTCCTATTTACCAAAAAAGAATTGTATTTTTTATTAATATTTTATAATTTTATTCCCTAGAATTTTGTACTTAAGTTACAAAGTGATTTGTATTAGAAGCTATGTTAGTAATTGATTGATAAATTCTTTTTTTTTTTAATATATTTTATTGATTTTTTACAGAGAGGAAGGGAGAGAGATAGAGAGTTAGAAACAGCAATGAGAGAGAAACATCGATCAGCTGCCTCCCGCACATCTCCTCCTGGGGATGTGCCCGCAACCCAGGTACATGCCCTTGACCGGAATCGAACCTGGGACCTTTCAGTCCACAGGCCGACGCTCTATCCACTGAGCCAAACCGGTTTCGGCTGATTGATAAATTCTTTTCTGCTTTCCCTCAAGTCAGTAATTTTAACTTTCTTAGCCATTAACTATGTTCTATGTTAGAATTGCATATATTTAATACTAAATTGACAAGTATTTAAATAATTGAACTCTTCATATTCATCTTTGTACTATGACTAATCCTTGAAATGGGAAGGTTTTATAAAATATGTTCTAGCAGCATACAGGCAGTCCTCGGGTTACGTCGGACTCGACGTACTTCGTTTCGTGGTTACATCGCCATCTCCCATTTATTTAAAAAATTATAAGTTCCGTCATTTTGACATATGTACATATGGGCTTTATGTTTTTTATTATTTATTTACCACAAGTAAAGGTCAGGAATTGTTATCTTTCTTTTAAATTTTTTTTACTGTTTCACTTCATTACTGCTGTGTGTGTGCTCCACGTGAGTGATGTAAGTGCTTATGGAGGTGGGTTCCTACTTACGGCGAAAATCGCATTAGGTCACACCATAGAAACGGATCTCCGACATAACCCAAGGACCTACTATATTATAATTTTTTTAGAGAGTGAAATTAATAGTAAAGTAAAACAAAATTGAAGCCATTTTAATTTTATGTAACTCTTACAATATCATAAAAAATTTTAAGAACAAAGTAATTCATGGATATTGTATCTTGACATTTCATTTTAATTGGAGTCATAGTTATCCCATCCTATTTTGTTTTAGTTGGATCTTTTAGACTAACTTACATAGTCCCTTTTCTCATCCAATAAACTCCTTTCTTCTTTACTACCACCCATTTGGTAAATATAATTTGTTCCTCCTCTTTCATTTGTGAAAAGGATATGGCCTTAAAGAGGGGCTATGGTCAGGGCATAGAATTTTTACTTTTAACGGGTTCTAATAGTATCTTCAGAGGGACCTATTTCATTGGAACAATAAATGTAGTGTTTATATAATATACTCTGTTTTAGGCAGTTATTGTCTCACAATAATATGAAATAAATATTTTTTTTAGTATGTATTTATTGGTTTAGGGAGAGGGGAGAGAGAGAAAGAGAAACATCGAGGAGAGAAACATTGGTTGCCTCCCACACACACCCTGTCCAAGGATGGAACCCAAAACCTGGGCATGTGCCCTGACAGAATTGAACCTTTTGGTGCACAGGATGACGTTCAACCAACTGAGCCTCACTGGTCAGGGCTATTTTTTGTTCTTATTACTTCATTATACAAATGAAGGAATTGAGGTACAGTTTTAACTGCAAGGTCACAACAGAGCTTCTAAATTGTGGAGTTGGGAGTTGAAACTGAGCAGTTTGACTCAACAGTGTTCTCTTAAACACTATGTTTATCCCCTGTGGACTACTTGAATCACCAGATTGTATCTCTATAGAATCCTCAGGAAACCCTGGGGCTAAATTATGGGACTATAAGATAGGCCAGAGCAGATCTCATAGATCAGTTATCTTCTAAAGCTGTACCCATGGTGTTCCAAGAAACTTCCTCGATATAGCCAGGATACACCAAGGTTTAGCTTTTGCCACCTAACATGCTCTGCTCTCCCAGGGCTCACTGTTTATGATTGTAGGTCCTTTGGACAAGTAATTTAGGACCCTGTTAGGTATGGTTATATTATTGGTCCTTGCTTCTAAATAGCTTTACCTAAGAAATGTTAAATGAACATATAATGACTAAAATTAACAACTAGCAGGTCATAGGTCTTATGTGAGTATTTTATGTCTTCCATTAAGTTCTTTAAAATGTTCCTTTTGTCAGAAGACATTATGTAAAAAGTCTTATTAATTGCTTCTGCTTCATTTTTTTTAATTTACATATATGGGATTTCTACCTGCTTTTCTGTTAGCTTTTGCTCCTGTATTAAGCAATTTTTTCCATTACTAAAAGCTTGTTTGTTTTTGTTGGATAATCTGATTCCAAGTTTAGAACGTCTACGTTTTATAGGACTGTGGATGACAGGGAGATAAAAAACTAAAAGACTACAAGAAAAGCAGTTCCTAGTTTAAGCAGAAAATTCAAAGACATGTTTTTTTTTTCTTTCTTTTCTTTCTGTTATTAACTGCTCTCTTCCTATTTTGGAATAAAAGTAAAACTAGAGCCTAGTTTAGGTATGGTTGTTATCATAGATATAGTACTGTAAGCAGTATGCTCTTTGAAGATATGAAATAAATAAAATGGTTTGGTTTACCCTGTTTTAAATAGAAGTTCAAGATAGATTCTATTCTTCATTTACTCCGCAAGACACTAAAATTTAACGTTGTTTAAAGAAAGCGTTATATAGGAAAAAACAATTATGAGTTAGTATCCTAGCTAAACATTTTCACTCTCAGAGACCCATTTATATATGAAGAAATCTTCTGTTCTTTCAGAAATTATTTACTGTAGTAAGCAATCTGGTTGCTGCCTAGGTTAATAATGGAGATTACTCCATTTATCTATAATAATGAAACCATAATATGCTAATTAGACTGTACGTCTTTCTGGACAACCTTCCTGATGACCTTCCAGACGAAGCTGGGGCTGCAAGGGCCGAGGCAGCTGCCAGCGGCCGCAGGGAAGCCCAGGTCCCAGGTGCCATAGGGAAGCCGGTGCCAGCAGCCGGAGAAAGGAAGGCCTACTCTTGCACAAATTTCATGCATCGTGCCTCTAGTAATACTATAAACCCTTACTGACTTATATGCCAAACAATATAGCTTACGGATTTATAATATATTTTTATTTATTTCACAGAGGAAGGGAGAGGGAGAGAGAGATAGAAACATCAATGATGAGAAAGAAGCATTGATCAACTGCCTCCTGCACGCCCCCTACTTGGGGCCAAGTTGCAACCCAGGCATATGCCCTTGACCAGAATTGAGCCTGGGACCCTTCAGTCTGCAGGCTGACGCTATATCCACTAAGCCAAACCAGCTAGGGCTGTCTTCCAATTTTTACAGAAAATATTTACTTAGAGCAGTGCTTTTCAACCATTTTAATCTCCTGGCATGCATAAACTAATTACTAAAATTCTGTGGCACAAAGAAAAATATTTTTTTCCAATTTCACCAAAAAAATAGGTATAATTTTGATTTCATTCACATGAGACAGCTATTGTTGTGTTGGCTGTTGTTATTTTTTAATTTGACAATCTTAGGGAAAAGAGGTCAGTGCCCCTGATTAACTAGTCAGATATTGCACGCTTTAAAAATTCTGTGACACACCAGTTTAAAGTCGCTGATTTAGAGTAATAAAATTAGGGTAAGCCCACCGTTATCGAAAGTAGACAGTAGTAAAAGGAACTTTATCTTCCTTTGAAGTTTCTTGCTCTGTTTACCAATTTCTTCTTTTCATTCCCTGCCAAGGAAATAGTCTACACTAAAATATTTAACTTTTTTTTACTTGATGATCTTTTTATTAGCATAAGCTAAATATCTTTGGACACTCAATATTTTTGCCCTAATTTTGAAGGCAATGTTTAGAGTTCAGTTTTATGTTTTTAGGTATCTTTGAAAGTCAGGATATGTTTATTGTAAATTAAAATTCATGAGCAAATGAGTGCCAGTAGAACTAAGAAAAGGATTAGGACTTAACTAATTTCTTATGATTATTTGGCAATTTATCAAAAGACATTTAATTTTCTTTAGAATCTTTTTTACAAGGACTTTCTTCTAGATGGCAGCTACACTCCTCACACCTGCATCTCTCTCATAGAAATATACCTAAGAGACTGTTGAGTAAGAGAAGCCAAATAATTATTATAATCCATTCTTACATATTAATGAAGTACATTTCAAAATTTAATTATGCAGGGATAAAGAGACTCTTAGGTAATTTATGAAGTGTAATTAGTTTTATATAAAATAGCAATGAAAGCAAGCTGGATTTTTCCTGTTGATATTTGTTAAATGTTTTAGTTCATTAGATTTTTTATCTTTTTAATTTTAATGCTTATATACTTACCCTATAGAAAACTTGGAAAATGTTTAAAAAAAAAGAAAAAGTTGCATTAATGTATTAGGTATTTTTTTTACAGCACTCTACCTTGCATGGGTATGTGTTTGTGTGTATTTTTGAACTATAGATACAGTTTTTATGTAACTTTCCATGTAGCTAATTTTTCTTAATTTTTACCATTGAATAGTATTTGTTTGGATGTTAAATCATTTTCTTAATCATTCCGATTCTGTTCCTAGGTTTTTATTATAGCTTACTCATTCATTAATTTACTAGAGGCCTGGTGCATGGATTTGTGCACTGGTTGGGGGGGAGGGGCATGGCCTGCGGGGATCAACCCGCAGTGGGAACGCTGCTCATCCCGGTCAGCCAAGCTGCGCTCTCACTGTGGGAGGGCACTGACCACCAAGGGGCAGCTCGTGTGTTGTGCGTTTGCTCCCTGGTGGTCAGTGCACATCATAGTGACGGATCGACCGGTCGTTTGGTTGTTCCACTGTTTGATTGCTGGGCTTTTATATATATAGATTCATTCTGCCAGCAAATATTTATTGTGTATTTGCTCTTGCACTCATTATTTGATGTACATTTTAACATATAAGAATTTTTTCAGTGAAAGTAGGATAATTTCTTTAGCATAGACTGTCAGAACTGAATTTTCTGGGTCAAAATGAAGGAATATTTTAAACCACTTATTATAAGCACTATCAAACGGCTCCCAAAAGGTTGCTCCAGTCTGATTGACCTTTTGAAATGGGAGTCTGTTTTATTCTAGTCTCACTTGCACTGTATACATCTTAGCCACTTGTGGATGAATGTAGAGGTATGGTTAATTTTTAGCATCTAAATATATTACAGGTAGGTAGATTACATAATTTGAAAAACGTGTGTAAATGAAATCAGTTTCATAATTTCTGTGGTTTCTTCCACAAAAAATGCTTGAATCAAAATCATAATTAAAAATATTTACACAAGAGTTAAGAATAAAGCAAAAACATAAATGTACAACAAAAATGTGTTTAATTGGAAAGAAAGTTATAATAACAAATAATGAGTCAAATTTAACAATGCATGTAGAAAGAAGGTAGCTGGAAAGAATGCTGGTTCTGCCTCAGGCTTAAATATTTCCTGTTCCTTTTATTAGCTTTCTTCTCTGAGCTTGTTTCCCCTTTTGTAGAATGTGGATAATGAAAGCCTGGGAAATAATAGCCAGAAAAAGCAGGAAAGAAGATTTGGAAGACATACAGTTTGCCTCCCTTTTAGGAAAAAAGATTCTAGAGTAGAATATTTGAACAACTTTTCTTTATGTAGCTCCAGCTCTCAATTATTGTTACCATTTTAGCTCTAATGGTGCTATCGTTAGATTAGTGAGATTTTCCATTTATTTTGCTAGAATGCTTACACAAAATTTTGCAGAATAGCTTGTAAAAAATTAGGTGTAGGTTTTTTTAAGTATATCAAGTACTAAAATAATAGCTATAGTAAAACATGAATAAAATTAGTGGAGAAAGATTATTTTAGTAACATGGCAGCTGGAAGTAAGATTAACCAAACCATCTGTTAATTGAATTACAGTATATGGTAAAGTGGATTTTCAAACATGAATTTTGCTATTTTAGGTTTTGGAACTTTTGCATGGTCTTGGTATTCAGTTTAAGCAAAGTGAAGATGCTTCATTGTGTCTTGAAGAATTACAATAATTATTTTCTTACCTTGCTTTCTGCTTTAACCTCTATATCACACTTTTTTTAAAAAAAAATAGGGAAAGCAGTATGGGGAGTGGGGGGCGGGGAATACTGATGTTAGAGAGAAACATCGATTGGTTGCCTCCTGTACGTGCTCCTATCTGGATCGAACCGCAGCCTTTTAGTGTATGGGACACTGCATCAATCTCGCCAGCCAGCCAGGGCCACACACACTTTTGTTTGGCCCTTAGAAGCACCTACAGCTGTTGCCTTCAAAAAGTTGAATATGAAGCAAGTGAAATTTTGTATTTTCAAGTGTATTAAACAGTCACTTGCTTAATAAAATGTTATACTGTAAAGTGGTGTAGGTGTTTAAAAAATAGAGAACTAGTGAAGTGTGGAGGGAAGAACTTATACCACTGCAGTGAGCTACTTCATCTCTGAGTCCTTTCCCCTTCAGAGTTTGTGAAGTATTATAATGTTCCACAGTAGGGTTCTCAGAGGATGAAATGAGAATGGTATATGTGAAAATACCTAGCCCAGCCTTTCCTACCAAAGGGAAAAGGAGTTAATATTTATTTCAGACCTTTATTAAGTGTTGTGGCACAAGTAGAAAGTATCTACCTTTTAGTTAGTAGTGTGTTTGGGGATACAAAATGAATGTATCTGAAATGACTTTAGAAACCTTTTCTCTATGTTTAATTAAACACCATATGTGGTACCATTTGAAACCATATAAATGGTATCATTTTATTCTAGTCCAGCAAAATTGGGAAGAAAAGGAAGAGCTTTTTCATAAAAGTAATTACTTTCCTGTTTGTAGACAATATACACAAACAGATTTTCAGGTGTTGGAAACCGAATGTGGTGTTGAGGAAGAGGCAGAGTTATTGAGTAGAGGGGCAAATGGGTTAGCTAGACATTAATAGTTTGTAGTGTAGTTTTACATTCTTTTTTTTTTCTTTCTGAAAAGCTGTGAATTAATGATCATATATATATTTACCTTCACTTCCCCAAGGAATTATAATAAGGAAAATAGATAAAAGAAAGTGTATATGCGTGAAACTAGAAGAAAAAAAAGTTAAGGGCTTTCATTAAGATCCAGGTTGTGATATTTAGAATACTAAAAAAATTCTGTGTGACTCAGTAATTGAGAATCCATGCATGAACAAAAAGAGTTCACCGATTCAGTTCTCAGTCAGGGCATATGCCTGGATTGTAGGCTCGATCCCCAGTGGGGGTCATACAGGAGGCAGCAATTGATGGTGTTTCTCTCTCATCGATTTGTCTATATATTCCTCTCCCTTCCTCTTTCCAAAAATCAATAAAAACATATTTTTTTTTAAAAAAAAATTAGGTTCTGCTTGATTGGTATTTCAGGTAGAATGGTTCAAAATAACAAGAGGTAAACAGCATGGAAGCCAGACTTTGCAAAAAAAAAAAAAAAAGTTACTTTCCAAGTCCAACATTTATTGTTTATTTCTTTTAAAACCATATTTTGTGTATCAGATAAATGTTTGTTGAACTGCATTTTATAATTTTAAAATAAAAATCTCTTGTCTGGGCGGCATGGCTCAGTGGTTGAGCGTCAACCTATGAACCTGGATGGAGGTCACAGGTTCGATTCCTGGTCAGGGCATATGCACGGTTGCAGGCTTGATCCCCAGTGTGGGGCGTGCCATCAATGATTCTCTCTCATCACTGATGTTTCTATCTCTCTCTCTCTCCATCTGTGAAATAAATAAAATCAATAATAAATAAATAAAAATAAGAATCTCGTGCTATTTTTTTTAAATTTGGGAATCAACTATTTCAGAAATCTAGCATTTGCTAGAAAAAATTGGACCAACTGGATGAAATACTAAATTTATAAAAAGCGATACTAATAAAAGAGTTTAAAAAGAAATGTTAAGTTTTCACCTTAAACATTGGTACTGATATTATCAGTGACACTTGAAGCTTATAGGAAATGATGTTCTTTGTTGAACAAAGTTGTTAGGGAATAAGATCCCAAATCCTTAAGACCTGTCAGGACCTTGCTGACTTTTGTGGTCTTTTGCCCTAGTTCATCTATGTTCTAGCTATATTTCCTTCAGACCCTTAAATGTACCGAGCTCTTTCATACCTCCAGACACTGTATGTTTTCCCTTTGCCTGGAACAACCTCTCCACCTCTTAGATAACTCCTGTTCATTGAGCTTTGTGACTTCCTAAAGGGAGCCTTCACTGACTCCTTGTCTTATTCTCTGCAAATTTGCCTTTCCCTGTTAGAACCCTGTTCTTTCATACCTCTTCTTTTAGGGTGTAGTCATACATGTATTTGTTTGTTACTTGTCTACAAGTAAAATTCAAGCATTTATCATAGTGCTTAGCTCATTGTGAACACTTACTAAATAATTGTTGGATGATTAAGTTTAAAAATTCAGCAGCTTCAGTCCTATTACAAAATGAGCAGAGAACCTGAACAGACACTTTTCCAAGAAGACATACAAATGGCCAACAGATGTATGAAAATTTGCTCAACTTCACTAGCTACCTGTATAAAGGAAATACAAATCAAAACCACAATGAGATATCACCTAATAACTGTTAGAATGGCTGTTATCATTAAGATAAGAAATAAGTGTTGGAGAGGATGTGGAAAAAAGGAACCCTCATACACTGCTGGTAGGAATGTAAATCGGTATAGTCAGAGTAGAACATATGCCCCAGCAATCCCTATCTGGGTATCTACTTGAAAAAACCGAAAACATATATTCATAAAGATATATGTACCCCTGTGTTCATTGCAACATTTTTAATTTTTTTAATCCTCACCCAAGGATATGTTTATTGATTTTAGAAAGAGAGAAAGGGAGAGAGAGAGAATCATCGATTGGTTGCCTCCCGTACCTAGGTATGTGCCCTGACCGAGAATCAAAACTTGCAACCTTTTGGTTTACCGGACAATGCTCCAACCACCTGAGCTATCTGGCTGGGGCATTGCAGAAATTATTCACAATAGTCAAGACATGGGAACAACCTAAGTTTTCTTCATTGGATGATTGCATAAAGAAGCTATGCATAAATACTTAGCTTCATTATGCATTGATACTACTCAGCCATGAGAAAGGATGAAATACTGTCATTTGTGACCATATGGATGGATCTTAACAGTATCATTGAAAGCCAAATAAGTCAGATGGAAAATGATAACCATATAATTTCACTCATATGTGGGATATAAAACAGAGAGCAACAATTGAACAAACAGAATAAACAAACTCATTGACATAGACAATAGTGTTAGGTTACTAGAGGAAAGGTTTCTTAGAGGAAAGGGAGGTGAGGAAAGGGTACAGAAGGTCAAATATAAGGTGAAGGAGGGAGAGTAGACCTGGGTGGTGAGCATACAATACAATATACAGATGATGTATAATACAATTGTACACTTGAAACTTAATTTATTAACCAATGTCACCCCAATAAATTTAATTTTTAAAAATGAAAACGTGCGTACACACAAAAAACTGCAAATTTTTATTTATAATCACCAAGAACTGAGAACAAATCAAATGCCCTTTTGTTGTCATGCCAAGAACCCAAAAATCCTTCATTTACTCCCTGTAACAATAGGAACCCTTCTGAAAAGAATCAGTTGCTCTAGAGAAAGTTGGCTCTTGAGCATGATTACTACTGAGTTTTTCCTTCAGGGATGACCCTATTTTTCTGGCTAATGAGATTAGGTGTCTCATGCAGTCACTTTTGCTAGGAAACTTATCCTAACTTGTTTCTGATTTAGAGCCCTCTTGTGTTATCCTTGAATTTTTGCTTATTGCTGTACCAGTTTCATAATTGTCAATTTACTTGCCTATCTCTTTCAATAAATCATAAGTTCCTTCATAAGTAGCCTTAGCACCTAGCACATTACCTAGAATACTGATTGCTAGACGTCAGGAAATAGTTAATGATATTAAGAATTTTCTTCACAATCAGCCATTTCAAAGACTTCTGTCTTAGGGCTTTGAATAGAAGTGGACATTTGGAAATTGTTCTCCATAACTTATTTGATGCATAGATACACTGAATAGTTAAATTATGATTTTAATAGGTGGATAATATTTTTATATTATGGTACAGGACATCTCATTGACTGCTGACTTGATTTGGTACATCTGTGGTAGCTATTCAGGAGCCTTCTCCTTTCTTTAAAATTTGTAGAGTATGCTTCCTGAAGTTGTATTCTGTACTTAATTTAAAGAGAATTACCATTCCAGATGTGTGAATATACACTTTGGAAAACATTTTATATCCTAGAAAGGAACCTCAGTCTATATCTGGAAGGAATAAATTGGAGGGTAGTTTCCAACCCTTGATGGTCTGTAACCTCATTTCACAGATGTGCCTTTTGGATTGTGTGTGTGTGTGTGTGTGTGTGTGTGTGTGTGTGGCTTAACCAGAATAGGAAGGACAAGTAAATTTTAATAAGCAATTTAATTAAACTCATATTCATTGTCAGCATGTAGTACTCTGCTATGAACATTATAGAAGGAAAAAGAGGGCAAACACAATTTGTAACTTCAAGTATGTAGTCCAATAGAGATAAGTCAAGTGCACACAGAAGTGATACCATACAGAACAAAGTAAAAGGTACAACCCAGTGCCAGTTATATTCACAAACGGGGATGTTACACAATCAGTGGCTAAATAAAAGAAAGCTCAAATCATCAAATGCTGGCAAGGATGTGAGAGTAATTGAACTGTTATTATTGTTGGAGATGTAAATTTTCCCACAATTACTTTGGGAAAATGTTTATCATCTATATTACAAAAAGCCAGTGGCTGTAACGTAACAACCAAACAACTGGTCACGAGGAGGTGCATGGAGTACCTCTCAGTCCCTTCGGCCCATGAGCCGCTTGTGGCAGCGGTGCTCGTGTGGTGAGGCAGGGCTCATGGCGAGGTGGGGTTCGTGGCTCGTGGCTCACGGGGTGCAGTGGCTCACAGTGGTGAGCTACTCGTACGCGGCAGGTCTGGGTCTTGTACGATTTTGCGCTCTGGGCCTCTAGTCCTATATAATAAAAGCCTAATATGCTAAGTGTCCGACTGTTAATTTGACCATTCGACCAGTTGCTATGACGCGCACTGACCACCAGGGGGCAGATGCTTTGACCGGTAGGTTATCTTGCTGCTGGGTCCTGCCGATCGGGACTGGGCAAGACGGGCTGGGCACACCCTGGATCCCTCCCACGGTCCCCCCTGGCTCTGCACTCTCACAATCCAGGACTCCTCAGGGGATGTCCACAGGCCAAGCCATGGGACCCCACTGGTGCCGTGCACCGGGCCTCTAGTTATCTTATAAAAGTAAATGTACACCTGCTCAGAAATTCCATTCCTAATGTTTACCCAAGAGAAAGGAAAACATATGTTCTAAAAAGACTTATACCAGAATATTCATAGCAGCTTTATTCTTAATAGTTTAAAACTGGTAAAATCCAGGTATTTATTAATAACGAAATGGTTAAACTACTGGGCAAAAAAAGACAACCTACCGATACCCACAGCTACATGAATGAATCTCTTAAATATTTTGCTTAAAGAAGTTTTTCCCAAAATAAGAATTCACAAAAATGAATTTTAGAATGGCCACATCTTTTTTTCTTTTTTTAAGAATAGTTTATTGATTTTTAGAGAGGAAGGGAGAAGAGAGTGTAGCATCGATCTGCTGCCTCCTGCACACCCCCTTGGAGCCTGAAACCCGTATGTATGTGCCCTGACCGAAATCAAACCAGCAACCCTTTGGTGCCTGGGATGACACCCAACCAACTGACTCCTGGCCAGGGCACATCTTACTCTTATGGTGGAAAAAACCAGGACAGTGGTTGTTTCAGGGTATGAGTGGGAGGAAGTAGGGCTCATTATATAAAAAAGAAAACTAAACATTAAGTTCCACTTAAACATACACACACTGAAGTATGTAGGGAGATATTTACTAATTATACTAATTTCTACAGTTTTATACCTTTTACATTTCAAAGTAGCTAGATTTCTAGATGGATAAAGAAATGACAAGATAGGTAAGTATGTGCCAAAGCCAATAGTAACATGTTAATAGTAGAATCTAGATGGCGGATACTTAGATATTCACATTTTTGAACATTTTTATAGTAACGTGGAGGAAAAGAGGGGAATGTTACATGTGGAAGGTAGTATCGGAAGTATTTTTATGTTTTATGTGATTTTTAGGATGTAAAAGAATGTAAAGGATATTTTTGGAGGAGGGTGGGATTTATATAGGCAGAGGTATAGGAAAACATTATAGGAAGAAGGAGCAGCATTTGAAGAAATGCCAGAATAAGAATTAGACTAGTGAGTACTTCAGTTTGGCTTAAACATAGGGTAAAATATTAAAACATAAACATAGAAAAGTAGGAGACATTTGTGTGAGAAGTCATTAGGAATTTGGGGGGAGGGGACATTTCTGCCTCTAAGCCAGCGGTTCTCAACCTGTGGGTCGCGACCCCTTTGGCAGTTGAACGACCCTTTCACAGGGGTCGCCTAAGACCATCTTGCATATCAGATATTTACATTGCGATTCATAACAGTAGCAACATTACAGTTATGAAGTAGCAACGAAAATAATTTTATGGTTGGGTCACAACATGAGGAACTGTATTAAAGGACCAGAAGGTTGAGAACCACTGCTAAGCCAAAGGAAAGAAAAAAGCGGGGTGTGAATATGTAAGAACTTTAATGTGGAGTGAGATTCTGGAAAAATTACCATTGATCACTTAAGTTTTCTTGCTTGTGTAAGAATATATAGCTATTTGGTATTTATCATAAGTGGCATTATAGAGCAGTAGGATTTAATATCAATGGGATCTTAGGGAGACTGAAGGAGATTTGGGGTAGTAAATACAATGTTATAGGAATATGGGCAAAATGCATTTAACAATAATCTGTTAGCGAAATATTACAATGAGGTTAGTTGAAATTATAGTGGACCAAAGCAACCTGGTTTCATGATTTTTCTAACATTGCTTGACAGCATCTGCATAAGAGCACAGAGAGCAAATGGATGGTATTTG
>NW_006299245.1:1398699-1403286 GCF_000327345.1 Myotis davidii | reverse complement strand
ATATTTCCTGTTGCGTATATCAAACAAGTCAGTCCAAGACTAATGACGTGGCAATCGGCTGCTAAAATATTCACTGCTAGTATTAGTGGAGAGAAATGGTGCACCTGTGCGTAAGGCGCATAAGGGAAGCGAATGCAACACGATTATAGTCATCAGTCATGAGCGAACGTTGTAGTTCGTTATTAATAATTACGTTTAACAGGATATTGTAAAAATTAAGTTCTAAAATTTTTATTAAAATGTTTCTTAAGTTCTGACCGGTTTGGCTTAGTGGATAGAGCGTCGGCCTGTGGACTAAAAGGTCCCGGGTTCGATTCTGGTCAAGGGCATGTACCTTGGTTGCGGGCACATCCCCAGTTGGGGGTGTATAGGAGGCGGCTGCTTGATGTTTCTCTCTCATCAATGTTTCTAACTTTTCTATCCCTCTCCCTTCCTCTCTGTAAAAAATCAATAAAATATTTTTTTTTAAAGAGAAAAATCTTAAAAAAAAAACAAAAAACCAACAACACGTTTCTTAATACTGTTATATTGGCTAGGCCACAAAAATATTCATTGTAGGCCATGAGTTTGACATGCTTGCTGAGAATGTCAAGAGATATAAGGAATTCTGGGATGAATGGGTAGTTGACATAGAGAGTATGCAAAAAGCCTGTGAATGGTGGACTGGGAAGAATTGAAAGGGGTCAAACCAAATCAAGTATTCAAAATAAGGACACACACAAAAAAGGTTTAGTCAAAAGAGGGAGAAGGAGATGGAGAATGGGATACCATGTTCTCCTCTGGGAATTTCAGAGTTCTGAGATCTTAGGGGTGATACATTTGGAAGTGGTGGCATTACCCTCCAAATACAGTGGGGCCTTGACTTACGAGTGTCCTGACTAACGAGTTTTTTGAGATAACAGCTGTCTCTCTGCTGATTTTTTGCATTGAGTTGACAGAGTAATTTGAGTTAACGAGCTCCTTAACGAGCTCGGTCTTGGAACGAATTAAACCCGTAAGTCAAGGCCCCACTGTAGTCACTCACATAAGCCAGATATTTAGGAGTCTTTGTCTTAAACCTCGTTGTCTCATAATTTCCATTTCAGCAAGAATGTTTAATTCTTTAGTTTTCATTGTGAAGATAATCTAAAATATATAAGCATGAGTAGCTATATATATAGGTAGATATACCAATGACAACTGATACCTCTTCTTAGTTTCAGTTGCTTACATTTATGAATATAGCAGACTTATGGTCACAGACAGATGAGGAAAGACCAAGATGAATTTAATGAAAATGTCATGGCTTTAATGGAAGAGGGCCAATTCCCAGACAAATGAGAATCACAAACTCCTTTTACAAACTAAAGAAAAAAATATTAAGACTTTTTATAAATTTGTTTTGATTGATATATATACTGAGGCATGTGTAAAGGCTTAGGTTTGTGTTGGTAGCTATTTAAATAGCATGATAAATAAAGTTTCACTCAATTTTAGGGACACCTCTGGGGATTTTTCTGAGGCATTCCTTATGTTATTCATATTTGACAGGTACTGTTGTACAGAGTAGTCAGTCTCCTTAGCCTGCTTTATAAGGCCAGCCACAATCTCCCTCCTCATCTCTACTTAATTCTCCCTAATCATCTACCACTTTTTCTTGCACTTTTATGATCTTTCAGCAATACTGATACTTTCTGATATATTGTTACTCACCACCACCACCACCACCCTAACTTTAAGTTAGTAGTTCTCAACCTTCCTAATGCCGCGACCCTTTAATACAGTTCCTCATGTTGTGGTGACCCCCAACCATAAAATTATTTTCGTTGCTACTTCATAACTGTAATTTTGCTACTGTTATGAATCGTAATGTAAATATCTGATATGCAGGATGTATTTTCATTGTTACAAATTGAACATAATTAAAGCATAGTGATTAATCACAAAAAACAATATGTAATTATATGTGTGTTTTCTGATGGTCTTAGGCAACCCCTGTGAAAGGGCCGTTCGACCCCCAAAGGGGTTGTGACCCACAGGTTGAGAACCGCTGCTTTAAGTAAACTTGTTTTAGTGTTTACCGTTTTTTAATCCTTAAAGACACAAATTAGGTTTCTCCCAAAAGCTCTGACTCCTTCCTAGGCTATTCCTATCCTCTGAACTCCTACAAAATATAGCACTTGCCATATTAAATAAAGATTGTCTTATTTCCTATTTTGCTCCCAATTTAAAATCATAGATTTCATAAGTATCTGTATCAATCATGATTCATCTTTATATGCCCAGCATATTATACTTAACTAGAGGCCCAGTGCATGAAATTCATGCACTGGGGGTGGGGGGGGCCCCCTCAGCCCAGGTGCGCCCTCTCGCAGTCTGGGAGCACTCAGGGAATGTCCAACTGATGGCTCAGGCCCAGAGGGAGCGGGCCTAAGCCATCAGTTGGACATCCTTAGTGCTGCCGTGGAGGCAGGAGAGGCCCCCACTACCACTGCTGTGCTCACCAGCTGTGAGCCTGGCTTCTGGCTAAGCAGTGCTCCCACTGTGGGAGTGCACCGACCACCAGGGGGCAGCTCCTGCATTGAGTGTCTGCCCCCTGGTGATCAGTGCGCATCATAGAGACTGGTTGTTTTATTGTTTGGTCGATTTGCATATTAGCCTTTTATTATATAGGATAAATGATAGATGTTCAGTAATTGTTGAAAAGATCTGAACCATGTAACAGTGCTGGTGAAGGAGATTAAAGTCCAGAAACAGTTGTTAATCTTCTGAAGTTTATTATTGTTGTAAAACAGAGCCTTGAGGTTTACCTCCATGTCTTATTTATCTATTCTGTGCTCATATTAACATGAAACAGCTGTAACAGAAGAGTCTTCCATTTGTATCAGACATGACTATTCCATTGAGCTTTACACATTGCTAAATTCTATAAAATGAACTTCTCCTTTCCCTTTTATTGTTAACTTTTGAAAATTAATTTACAGGGTAAGTTATTAGTACCTTTATTATTCTAAAGATATGAGCATGCAAAGTTGCAAATAAAATATAAATAATAGAAAAGTGAACAGTAATCTCAGTGTCTTTGCTCATTTTCCTAGGGTCAACACTATTTTTCCCAAGAGCTCTGAAATGATCAGCACTAGTTGTGTCACAATATTGCTCATAATCACTCCCATGCAAAGAACACATTGCCAATAATAAAATAGTTTCCTTTGTTTCAGCACTTTTTAGCTTTTTTGTTTTTTTAATTTATTGATTGATTTTTAGACAGAGATGGAGACAGACAGACTTGGATCTATTGTTCTACTTACCTATGCTCTCACTGGTTGCCTTTTGTCTGTGTTGTGACCTGGGGTTGAACCCAAAACCTTGGTATATGGGGACAATGATCCAACCAAGCCACCCAGGCAGGGCAGCAGTTGTCAGTTTTGATGTTATTGGGTTATATGTCATCCCTCTACATTTTACAGGACATGATTTTCTAATAATTTTTTTCTCATATTGGATACTTTATGACCTAAAAGTAAAAACATTGGAAAATAAACATTACTCATAGGACTGAAACCGACTTGCAGAATCCCCAAATACTTTTCATTTATTTGGGAGAAGCCCTCACATGGTTTTTATGTGCTTTTTTATGCTCCTTTTAAAAATGTTTGGTAAATTAAGAGCTACAAATTAAAATGAAGATTTACTTTTCATTAAAGAGGAAGCTATAATAAGCAAAATAAGCCTGTTAGAGAAAGACAGGTATCTCATGATCTCACTAATACTAGTATGTGGAATCTAATGAAAATGAAATGACAACCAAAATAGGTCCAGAGGCATGGAAGTATGGCACAAACTGATGGATCTCAGAGGGAAGGGGGAGAGAGGACATGTAGAGATTAACCAAAGAATTTCTATGCATTCTAGAGGCCCAGTGCATGAAATTCATGCACAAGTGTGGTCCCTAGGCCTGGCAGGCAATCGAAGTGCAAGCATCTAGCATGGAAGGGCAGGTCCCAGCTGACTTCTGGGCCCTGGGCCTCCAGGACCCAGCACAACCCCCTCCACCTGAGTCACGGCACCCAAGTCCTCATGCAGAGATGCGGTTAGCGTGGCTAGACACCATGGGCTGGGCACAGCATGGGCCTCTGGGCCACCTATTGACGCTGCCCGGAAGCCAAGCAGACAGCTTGCTCTCTTCCGGCCGGCCTCACAGACTGGCTCCTGCACAAACCCACGGGGAGCCCTACCGGCCCCTGCAGTCCCGGCGGCTGCGGTCTGGCTCATCCAGAAGCCACTGAGGCCTACAGCACCTCCACTGCTTCCCACTGCCAGCACCTCGTCACCAATGCCCACCATGTTCTGCGCCACCCCCTGGTGGTCAGCACATGTCATAGCGAGTGGTCGAACTCCTGGTCAAGGGGACAATATGCATATTAGGCTTTTATTATATAGCACTAGAGGCCCGGTGCACAAAACTTTGTGCACTGGAGTGGGGGTGGGGGTGTCCCTCAGCCCCACTTGTACCCTCTCACAGTCTGGGACCCCTCGGGAGATAACAACCTGCTGGCTTAGGCCTGCTCCCGGGTGGCAGAGGGCAGGCACAATCCCCAGGTGCAG
>NW_006299245.1:1395000-1398252 GCF_000327345.1 Myotis davidii | reverse complement strand
ATTTATTTACTTCTATGGCTGTCACTGGAGCTGTGAGGTGGCTTTAGCTCAGACCTCGGCTGCTGAAAGCAGGTTTCTGGACTTTGTTTACCTTTTGTATTTGAAACACTGTTTCAACTCCAGCTCTGAGATCCCGGCTAAATGAAAGCAGGTTTCTGGGGTTTTGTTTAGCTTCTATATTTGTAACAATGTTTCTTAGAGAGCAGCTCAGAGCCCAGCAGCAGGCAGGGAACCTTAGCTTCCTCCATCACTGGAGCAAGCAAGCCTCCCTGTTCGCGTCAGTTGCCTGGCTGCTGGCCGCCATCTTGGCTTGCACTTAATTTGCATATCTCCCTGATTAGCCAATGGGAAGGGTAGCAGATGTACAGCTAATTACCATGTTTCTCTTTTATTGGATAGGAGGATATGGACCCAGACAATAGTGTAGTGACTGAAGGTCTAGGGTGGGGAGGGAGCTAAGTGGAGGGGGGTAATGAGGAGAAAAATGGAGATATCTGTAATACTCTCAATAATAAGAATTAAAGAATAGAGAAAGCTATCAGATAGTTTAAAGGGATGATGGATGAAAACAAGACAGAAGGCAGAAAACCTATTAAAAGCTATCCCCAAAAGCATTTTAGGTATTATTTTAACTACATAAACTATTGGCAACAAGGACATTTGTTGGAAAACATCAGAGTTTAATAGTTGATACCATAATGAGTTAATAGAGAAAAGTTAAGTTACATTTTTTTTGTACTTGTTTGAAATGACAAAGGAATGTGTAACAGACTTTGGAAAGATTTTCATCAAAAGTTGTTTATTAAGGAAATGTCAGTAATTAATGTATACACTTCTTTATGTATTTTAACTTTATGGATTTGATAATATTTTTCAGGAACACTTTTGAAATTATCAGTGAGAATATATTTAAGTGAATCTAGGATAAAAAATAAAAGCCCTCTCACAGTTTAGTACCCATGTTTCATGTATTTTAAGGTTATTAGATTTGACTGCCATCTAGGTCTTTCCATCCATGGGAATCCCAAAGCCTTATATGGTCAAGACTTAGCTTTTAGACTTTCCGTGAAATGCAAGGCACCACTCCAAAAAAGAAAGAAACCAGAGTAGTTGGCTTTCACTTTGTCTTCTGTGCTCTCTTCTTGGCTGACTTTATTACCACAGTAGCTAAATTACTGAGAACTTTATGTGCACTGGGAGTCTTTCTTACTAGTAGAAGGAATTCCTTTTGTGGCAGTAGTTATATGCTAGATGCTAATGCTATTGCTTATGTAATTTGATTTTTTTTTTTTTAAGAGGAAACTTAGAGGCAGTTCTGGTTTATTTTATGTAAAAAAGGAGGGGATCATATCTGCATGTGGTGCAGTGGGAATTGTAGGTTTCACTAATGTCAGGTATTAGAGAAAGTGAAAGTGAAATTATTTGTTTGCAATCTTTCCTACCTTGGAACTCCTGCTGCCTGGTTAGAGAACGCAGGTTTGCAAAAGGTGAACATTCAAGAATAGCAGTGATACCCAAAAAAGGACTACGAAAACAATAACATTTCTACACTGGTATGATCTTTTCATTTTTTGCTCTGAAGAATGTGATGTTTTGTTTTTGAGTGATCATGAGTAATCACTCATTCATACATTTAACTCCAAGATATTTTAATATTTTGTAGATATTCAATTTCTTGGTATAAATTACACATTTTTTCATGTGGGAAAAGAAAAAATATTTTCTCTAACAATAAAATTGCAAAATGTTCTGTAACTTACTCATTCTCCTGTAGTAAGTCAGATATGACATGGAAAAGTTAATTTCTCTAATACTGTCATCTACAGGTGACAAAGAATCAGCAACCTATTTATGAGTTTTACCAATAAAGCTAAAATCATACTTGTAGGTTCCTCCATTCAACAGTTGATTACTGTCATTTGTATTCTAGATACTATTATGTAGACATGATGGGGTTCTTGCATTTAAGAGTTCATAGAATAGTGGAGCCAAAAGGAAAAGGAAATGAATGCAGAGATAGTACATATTGGTAGAAAATTATAGTTGATGCCATAATGTTTTAAGTGTGTTAGGATAGATATGTTTGCAATATTACAGAGAATGGAAGGAGAGGGTGATTTAACTCTGGTTACATTAATATAGGCTGGGGAAGGCCTTAGAAATAAAGGCTTCAGATAATTAAAAGAAGACTAAATTGAGGAGCAATCTGTAGGGTCCAGCAGTGCCTTAGCCATTATTCAGGGGTATTTTTTGTCTTCTTCCAGAGAAGTTACAAAGTCCCAAAGTACCTTAGTTAATCCTTATGATCAAAAAGAATTGAAATTTTATCATCAGGTTACTTTTTTCTTGGCAACCAGACTCAACCTTCTCCTGCCAACCTGCTTTTTTTGTGATAGAGCTAAGAATGTGCTTTTGGTAGGTTTTTAAACTGGGTTTTGTTTTATCTGAAGTCCTTTTATTTGTCATGTCTGCCTCAGCAGTTTTGTAGCCTCTGTCTGGCAGAAATATTTATGTATGTCAAAGTCTTTTAGATAGCTGGAGAACCATACCAAAAGAAGTTTATTGGATACTGTTATGAATATACTAGAGGCCCGGTGCACAGCCTGCCCCTTCTCAGTCCAGGAGCCCTCAGAGGATGTCCTACTGACAGCTTAGGAGTGGGCCTAAGCTGGCAGCCTGGCCTCCCTCTGCTGGAGGCGACCGGCTGATGAGGGAAAGGCACCACCTCCATCACCCCCTCACTGCTGCTGCCTCTGGCCTCCCTCTACAGGAGGCAACCTAGCGATCAGGGGAAGGCAACACCCCCATCATGCCTTTGTTGCTGCCACGGCCAGCCACAAGGCAGCCTGAGCCTCGGCCTTCGCAGCCACTATGGCTTGCCTAAGCCTCTCCCGGCCCTCATTGCCTGAGCCTCGGGCCCTTGCAGTGTCAGTGGCCATCAGTGGCTTGCCTGAGTCCAGGGCCAGCCTTGGGCAAGCAGCAGCTGCCATTGCGTCTCCAGCGCTGCAAGTCCCCGCCCACCTGAGCCTACTGGGTGCGCAGCCTGCTGATTGGTCATTACTGTGATGGCATCCCGACCAATTTGCATATTACCCTATTATTAGATAGACTAGAGGCCCGGTGCACAAAAATTTGTGCACTCGGGGGAGAGGGGGGTCCCTCAGCCCAGCCTGTGCCCTCTCACAGTCTGGGACCCCTCGGGAGATAACAACCTGCTGGCTTAGGCCTGCTCCTGGGTGGCAGAGGGCAGGC
>NW_006299245.1:1376480-1394306 GCF_000327345.1 Myotis davidii | reverse complement strand
CCAGCCGCTCCTTTTTTCTTTTTTTATTCTGGGCCAGCTTTAGCTTTGAGGCTTGGCTCCAGCTCTTAGACCTCCGCTGCTGAAAGCAGGTATCTGGTTTTTTTGGGTTCTATAATCGAAACACTGTTTCAACTCCAGCTCTGAGATCCCAGCTGGCTAAAAGCAGGTTTCTGGGGTTTCGTTTAGTTTCTATATTTGTAACAATGTTTCAAACTCCAACCTCAGAGGCTGGCAGCGGCCGGTTGGGAACGTTGGATTCCTCCGTCACTGAAGCAAGCAAGCCTCATGTTCACTTCAAGCTGCCTGGCTTCTGTCCGCCATCTTGGCTGGCAGTTAATTTGCATATTGCCATGATTAGCCAATGGGAAGTGTAGCGGACGTACGGCTAATTACCATGTTTCTCTTTTATTAGTTAGGATAATAGTGTCCTTGACTTTGCGAGCATAAAATCTACAGTTTTCCTTCCTAAAGTTGAAAAATAGTATGAAATTGTGAAATTTTTAATTTGTTATCAATTATCTGTATTTGAGGGAGACTTAAAATTCACTGTGCAATGATGCACACATGTATTATATTATAGATAGACTAGAGGCCTGGTGCATGAAATTCTTGCACTGGCATGGGGAGTTCCCCTCAGCCCAGCCTGTGCCCTCTCGCAGTCCTAGACCCCTCGCTCCTTACTGCTTGCTGCTCATTTCGCTCGGCTCACTGCTCCTTACATTGCCATGGAGGCAGGAGAGGCTCCCGGCACCGCCGCTGTGCTCACCAGCCATGAGCCGGTTTCTGGCTGAGTGGTGCGTCCCCCATCGGAGTGCACTGACCACCTGGGGCGCAGCTCCTGCATTGAGCATCTGCCCCCTGGTGGTCAGTGCACATCATGGCGACCAGTTCTGGTCGTTCCGCCATAATGGTCACTTAGGCTTTTATTATATAGACTAGAGACCCAGCACATGAAATTTCTGCGCAGGTACGGTCCCTGGGCCTGGCCTGTGATCAGGACCATCTTCCCTGGCTGCCCACATCTGGCCCTGCTCCCCCACCATCTCCCAACCCCTGGTTCCCCGTTTGCCATTGTGCAATTGGAGCCTGGCGGCCAGGGGAAGGGACCGAGAGATTGGCCATCTCCACCCGCTTGCCATCCCCGCCCCCGCCTTGGGTCTCCCTCTGTGTGTGGGGTGACCAGCAGGGTGGGGGCCTTAGCCTGGCGCCACCTACATCCCCCACCACCTACCCCAGGTTCCCTGTTCACCATTAGGCGATCGGAGCCTGCCGGCTGGGGGGAGAAACCGAGAGGTTGGCCATTCACCCGCTCTCCAGCCCCACCCCCCCGCCACCACCCACCCCAGTTCCCATTCGCCATAGGGCTATCAGAGCCTGCTGGACCAGGGAAGGAACTGAGAGGTTGGCCGTTCCTGCCCGCTCACCACCCCCTCCCCCGCCACGGGTCGCCCTCTGTGTGTGAGATGATTGGTGGGGTGGGGGTCATGGTCTGGTGCCACCCTTGTCCCCCACTACCCACCCCTGGTTCCTGTTTGCCATCAGGTGATTGGAGCCTCATTTCCCCCCATCACTGGTTCTGCCCCCAGCCCCCTCCGATTGCTGGCTCTGCCCCTTGCCCAGGCCTGATGCCTTGGCCAGAGGCGTAGACCCCCATCACCCTCCGATCACGTGATTGGCCCCATGCCCAGGCCTGACGCCTCCGCCAGAGGTGTCAGGCTTGGACAGGGGACCCCCATCTCCCCCCGATCACTGACTCTGGTCCCCGCCCAGGCCTGAGGCCTCTGGCCCAGGAATCATGCCTGGGCAGGGGATCCCCATCTCCCTCTGATCGCTTGCTCCACTCCCCGCCCAAGCCTGACGCCTCTGACCCCTAGCTCCTGGGACTGCCAGCTTCGACTGTGCCCAGCTCCCATCGCTGGCTCCACCCCTACTTCCTGCTATCACTGGCCAGGGCGGCAAAAACTCCTGATTCTCCAATCATGGCTGGGGGGCAGGGCAAAGGCGGCCCAGGGCCACCTTTGCCCTGTCCCCCAGCTCTTAGCTCCCCCCTGGGTTTCTGATCACTGTCAGTGGCAGGGGGCTTCTTCCTGCTTTCCCTTTCGCCTCCCTGCATTGTGCCTACATATGCAAATTAACCGCCATCTTGTTGGCAGTTAACTGCCAATCTTAGTTGGCAGTTAATTTGCATATAGCCATGATTAGCCAATGAAAAGGGTATTGGTCGTACGCCAATTACCATTTTTGTCTTTTATTAGATAGGATTTTTAGTATGGGAGTACCGCTTGGAGTTTTTCATTGTTTTGTATAAACCATACCCATAGTTTTTTGATGTATCCAATTCAGTTTTCTTTAAAATAGAACAAAACCTTGCTTATATATCTTCAGTTGTTCTTTAAGCATACTCACTGACATCTGTCACTCAGAATGCTTAGGGCAGGGGTGGGCAACCCCTGGCATGCGTGCCAAACATGGCACCCCAGTAACTTTTGCTGGCACGTGAAACCCTCTCTTATAATCTTCCATTTACAGTTTTTTTCTTAATATCGACTTTTTTATTTTTCAGATAAATTCAGTGGAGGTGCATCTTAGATAAATAAATAATTTTACATAAGTTATCTTAAAGAACATAGACATGGATTGACGAGAGAGGGGAAGAGCAATTTCTATGCCGCTGCCTTAACTCTCCCTGCCTTCCTAGATCTGACCAGTGTTTTGGTTTCATCCACATACGCTTGTGAATCTTTGTTCTCAGTAGCATTTAGAAAAACCCTAACTTAGCTCTGGTGCCGTGTCACATATAGAAATTTTTTGATATTTGCAACCGTAGTAAAACAAAGACTTATATTTTTGATATTTATTTTATATATTTAAATGCCATTTAACAAAGGAAAATCAACCCAAAAAAATGAGTTTGCGTGTCACCTCTGACACGCATGTCATAGGTTCGCCATCACTATCACATACTGTGCTTTTGTTGCTCGAAAGAATTTTATTATTTCTTCAAGGTTCTTCACATACGTACACCTTAAGAGATATCAAGTAGGCGTAACGTGTTCTCAAAAAATTAGGGTTGGCACGCAGAAGAATTTTGAGTCAGAGATTTTGCTGGTTTTGGCACACACTCACAAAAAGATTGCCTACCCCTGGTTTAGGGCATGGGCAATTTTCTAGTATATCTACAAATTTCTGCTCCCACCAGTTGAACAGAACTGAGTTTTCCTTACTAAGGAGTCTAAGAGTTGTTTCAAGGAAATATAAATTGATTTAGAGAACTTTCTATTCAAGTTAATTTGTCTATTATTTATCAGTCATTGTTACTAGTGGTTAGGAACAAATTGTAAGCATTTCAACTAATTCATTAAAATCACATTTTCACCTAAGTTGTTATAATTGCATTTATACAACTAAATCTTTTCTTCTGCTTTATTCTGCATTGTATATAATTTGTATGAATAAGCTTATATAAAACTTGTATATATAAAAGTCTTTGAAGGGGGTTTGGAAGATATTTCAAAGGTTGAAAGTTAATCACCCTCTTAGAAATCATTGGTGGATGGGACTTTTACCAAAAGTAGTAGTACTAAAAGGAATATTTGACAACTCTCCACCATTTAATTTTGTTTTGCAATTTATAGAGGGATGAAAAAGTAAGTTTTGGATAAGAATAGAAAAAAGAAAAATTTAAATGAATGATATAGCACGTGGCATATGTATTGATACAAACAGTAGCACTTAGTTTTGACAGTACTACTCTCTATGTGCTGTATGTATTAATTCATATATTTCTCATAGTAAACTTTTGAGGTGGGTACCATTATTCTCCTTTTCCAAAGCAAACTGTGGTACACAGAATTTTAAGTAATTTATCCAGTGACACTATTGGCAAACTGGATTAATCCCAGACAGTCTAGCTCTAGAGCAGGGGTGGGCGAACTTTTTGACTCCAGGGCCACAATGGATTCTTAAACTGGACCGGAGGGCCGGAACAAAAGCATGGATGGAGTGTTTGTGTGAACTAATATAAATTCAAAGTAAACATCATTACATAAAAGGGTACGGTCTTTTATTTCAATAGTTTTATTCATTTCAAACGGGCCGGATCCGGCCCGTGGGCCGTAGTTTGCCCACGGCTGCTCTAGAGTGTACTTTTAACAAAACCGCTTTCATAAAAAGGAATATAGCACTATCAGAATATATTTCAGATGCTGCTAAATTTGTAATCATGATTTTACTCAATTGAATTCCATAGTTGCTAAACACATTTGTTTTTATCTTTTCTAGGAATGAAATTTAATGATTTTTTAAAGATATGCATGTCCTACCCAAAATCTGTCTTTAAGCCATGGACTCTATTTTGAGCCAACGTTGTTCAGCTTCAGTATTCAGCTTTTTCCTTAAAATGTGTGGGGAACAGAGTTTGTCCTTCATCTAATTACCTGAGAAAAATGATAGGCCCCCCCTTTAAAATAAAAACAGATGACTTACATACTTAAACTAGTTTATTGAATTCGTTTACAGTTCAAGTTGACAAAGCTGTCTCTACCTGGATTTAAAAAGACAGAGTGTCTTCACACAGCCATTTATTATTTGTAATTGCTCTGGATATGTATTCAAGAAAAACTCAAGATAAACCATGTCAGATAATATTTTGCACATATATTTGAGTTCTGTTTCTTTCCATATTTAGTCAAATATTTAAAGTCAGCAAATCATGTGTCTCTTAATGTGCTGCATGTGCTAGCTTTTGATTCTCTTAGCAACAATATTGTTATGAGAAAGCTTTGCCAGTTTCTTGACTGTGCTTTATAAATGCTCAAGAGAATACTTGGAACAATTTACACCACAAACTTGAGATTCTTATATAATGTATATTTTGTGACTGTCCTTAGCATTTGATTTATATTTAAACATTTCAAAAGCTTGTAACAAAATAATCATATTTAACAATAACTGCATTAGGTATTTTTGCCAGTTTTTCTTACATTATACTGGAAAAAAAAAGTTTTTCATCTAGCCTAACCATTCACCTTCCTAAAATGGAGAAACTTTAAAAATTAATCATTCCTCCTGAAAATATTTTATCCTCAATCTCAAAGTATTATTCATACAATAAGGCAAATAAGACTATTCTGGATCCTGCCTACCTTTATCGTCATCATGTATCTTGACTTTGACTCTTTATACACCAGGAAAGGTTTCACTTATTCATATGTTAAGCTTAGGTGTAGAGCCTCCTCCAGGAAATATTTCCTGACTACCACCATTATTGCTTAGTTCTTTTTTTCTGAGCTTCCACAATAAGCAGTGCACGGCTCTGTAATTGTATTTATCACATTCCTTTTGATATAATCATCTACTTGTGTATATGTCTTCCTTACATTGAGAACTTTATATCTCTTTAACTAATGAATAAAATACCACAAATGTCTTTGTCTTCCAAGTAAAATTACTGGTCATAATTTAATCTAACCCTTCTCTTAATGTTTCCATGGTCACTTCTCTGCATTCTCTCTCAGTGATTTCAGGTGCTATTGTTTTAATTATTACCTTAATGCAGATAATTCCCAAATTGATACTTTCATCCCACATTTGTTTTCAAAGATCTGCGTATCCAATTGGCCACTAGATACAGGTGATTGGATAGAGATATAGATACCTATAAATTCAGCATATCCAAAGCTAAAAATAATCTTATTTTCCTCAAACTGCTCCTTGAATCTGTGGTATTTATTTCCATGAATGGCTTCTCTCTGTCCTTCACTCTTCAACTTAATCTTTAATTAATCTTGCACATTTTCTCCTAAGTTTTTTAAATATAGATCAGTCTGAGTACTCTTCCCTCTTCATATTGCTTTCAGTATTCTTTCTGAAATATTGATCTGATCATGTCACTCCCTTTGCTTAAAAACTCTGAATAGCTTTTCAAACATCATCTTGAAATTCTAAAATGTTTTCTACTACTTCACCCTACTGCTGAATTGAGCTACTGTCAATTCAGTGGCTCAATGTAGCAGGTTCCCTGATGTGTAGGAATAGAAAGCAGATTTAATACAACCTTTGTATCCAATCCAGTCACCTTTGCATTATATTCAGATCTTTTACACACACTATATTTAGACCTTTTATGACCTAGCCTTATCCTGTTTTGTAATTTATAGATACTCTATACCACTGGATGACTTGTTGTTTGTTTATTCCATGCTTTTTTAAAAAATCGTAGTGCATTTGCTCATTAAAGTTCCTTCCAGTTAACTTTCTAAGTGAACAATTCCTATGTAATCTTCAAAACTTTCCTCAAATATATATTTTTCAAAGAGACTATGTGGACCATTCGAGTTAAAAGACTATCTTTTTTTAAAAAAATAGGGTTTTTTAAATTGATGTCAGAGAGAAGAAGGGAGAGGGAGAGAGATAGAAACATCGATGAGAGAGAATCATCGATTGTCTTCCTCCTCCACAGCCCCCTTAGGGGATCGAGCCCGCAACTGGGGCATGTACCCAACCAGGAATCAAACCACAACCTCCAGGTTCACAAGTTGACACACAACCACTGAGCCACACCGGCCTGGCAAAAGAATATCTTTTTATGTCACTAGTGAGATTTTAGAACTTTCTACCCTCTGCTATTAATGCCCTTACATGATCATTGTTATTTATGGACTAGTCTCCCATATTATAATATGACCTTTTCCATCCCCTTTGTTCCTAGGGCCTTGGGGTGTACTATATAGTTTTTGTCATATATAATATGAAGAGTAGCTAAAGAAATTAGGCATATTTGGCCTAAAATATATGATAATTGTTAAGGGGGAAAGTTTTTATAATATTTAAAGGTTAACCATTAAAAGAGTAATTCCATTTGATATGTGAAGCTTCAGGAGGCAGCGGATAGAAATTAAAGAAAGACATTTTAGCATGTACAATTTAGAAAAAAGTAAATGTCTTATACTGGAGGTAATACATAGTAGGCTTTCAATAAATGGCAGCCTATTATTTTTTCTTTTTAAATTGAGGTATAATTTATATACAATAGACTGCACAGCTTTTAAGTGTATAATTCCATAAATTTTTACATGTATTTATGTCTAAGTAAAAAATCAGAAAGGTAGAGAACATTTCCAATCTTCCAGAAAGCTTCCTCATGCCCCTCCCATCAGTTTTCCATACATTTAACCATGATTCTGAGCTTAACCACCAGAGATTAGCTTTGACTGGAAACCTACAGTATGTTTTTTATGTGTTTTTTATCCTCACCCAAGAAGAATATGCTTATTGATTTTCGAGAGAGGAAGGGAGAGAGAGAGAAAAAAGAAGCATTGATTGGTTGCTTCCCATATGCGCCCCAACTAAGGATTGAACCTGCAACCTAGGTATGTGCCCTGACTGGAAATTGAACCTACCACCCACCAGGGCGAAACTTAAAGTATATTATATCCTTTGTGTCTGCCTTTTTCTACTCACCTATATGTCTGTGAGGATAATTCATGTTGTTGATGGTAGCAGTAGTTATTTTTGTTTGATGTTCTTTATTTCTTGATGCATAGAATTCTATTACATGAATAGAATCTCTACCCCCCCACACACATATAGTCCATACCATTTATTTATCATTTATATACACTTTTTAGTAGATACTGTTGAATGCTTTTTCTGAAAGAGTTAAATGAATTTTACACTTTCAGTAGCAATTTGGTTGTTTCTTTCTATTGAAAATTTAAAGAAGAAAATAAAAATTATTCAGTCTCACAACCAATGATAATCACTATTAACCTTTAGCATATATTCTTCTAGTCGTTTTGTTTATATAATTTTAGTAAAATTGGACTCATTAGGCAATTTGTTTTGCATCCTCTTTTAAAAACTTAATATATTGTGTCTGGGTGGTGAGGCTCAACCTTTGAGTGTAGACCTAGGAACCATGAGGTCACCAGTTCAATTCCCGGTCAGGGCGCATGCCCAGGTTGCGGGCTAGATCCCCAGTAGGGGTCGTGCTGGAGGCAGCCGGTCAGTGATGTTCCTCTCTCATCCATGTTTCTATCTCTCCCTCTCCCTTCTTTTCTCTCTAAAAATCAATTTTAAAAAAAAGCCCAGCCAGTGTGGTTCAGTGGTTGAGTGTCAGTCTATGAACCAGGAGGTCATGCTTAGATTCCGGTCAGGGCACATGCTTGGGTTGCTGGCTTGATTTCCAGTGAGGGAGTGGGGAGCGGGCAGGAGGCAGTCAATTAATGACTCTCTATCATCATTGATGTTTCTATCTCTCTCCCCTCTGCAATTAATAAAAATGTATTTAAAAATTTTTTAAAAAATAAAAATTTAATATATTGTGAACATTTTCCCATATCCTTTTATAAAGAACTAGAGGCCCAGTGCATGGAATTCGTGCACTGGTAGTGTCCCTAGTGGCTGCCGGCTGCTGGCTGGGGCCTCCCTTCCTTCCCCTGGCTGGCCTGCTCTCTGGTCGAACTCCCGGAAGAACTTTGGTAGAGGGGACAATTTGCATACTATGCTTTTATTATAGAGAATCATATTTTCTTTCTTAACATATTCCATTTTTAAAAACCAATAATCATATTTGTATTAGATACATTTATTAAATAGAGTATGTTTTATATTGATGATAAAAATCAGAATACTGCTTTGGAGCCTCTTCGCAAAATAGGAGAATGTAATTTAATATCTTTTCTCAAGAAAAATTAACCATTAGCTTATAAATAGTTCTGACATTTCAAGCCACTCAAATAGCATAAACTACTTTCTAATATAATATAATTTTTAAAATGTTTTTATTTAGAGAGAGGAAGGGAGAGAGAGAAACATCGATGAGAGAGAAACGTAAAAATTATTGAAAGAGCTTTGTTTATGTGAATTGTATGGATTAATGTTTACAATACTAGAAGTTAAAATTGAGGATTTTAAGTATTCATTTCAAAATAGTAATGCTTTACCTATGTTACATAATTAACATTTTAAAATTAAGGTAACTAATTATTTGCTCTTTTTGAAAGCTTGAATTTGTCATTGGCAACAAATACTGTTAGTTGTTTTTCTTGAAATGACAGGCTTACTTTATTCATTTTCAAGAAACTTTCTGCCAAAAATCTAAGTTAGATTAACGGTGGTTTGTTATTTAAGTAAAAAAGACGTTATATTGGAAAAAGGGGCAGGTTCACCTTTCATCTCAGCTTCATAATTGCTTTCGTCAGGACTATTATTATAAGAAGTGCTTTATATGCATACTTCTGTCTAGTTCCACAGATTAAAAAGATGTATATTTAAGGATGAAAATTTAATAAAATTTATGATTTGCTCTGCTTTGTAATGGACATTCATAAAAAAAATAGCCTTTTTAAAATTGTGGGCATAGTACAAAGACAGTGATTGTTAGAGATTGTTTGTTTGTTTGTTTTTGCCACTGCCTTAATTTGTGCTAAGGTACTAGCAGTTTTACCACTAGTGCTTTTGCACCTTTAAGTGCACACGTCAACATAGTGAAAAAGGGAAATACCATCTTAGTATCATTTTTAAAATGGTTTTGACCATGTCAGCTCTCTAAAAGGATTTCTCCCCCCCTTAGCAGACCACATTTTGGGAACCATTGCTATGGAGGATATTTTTGGTGCTTAGTTATAAAGTTTTGATTGTTTTCATGTTAATGAAATGTACTTGTTTTTCCCATGGGATTGGCATTGTCTAGTCACATATACTACTGTTGTACATGTATCTAATCAAGGATTCTTGCAACTTAAATTCTTAGACATTGGCCTGTTTGATGGCAGTACAATAAAATAGCAACAGACTAACTTTCAGAGAATATTTATATTATAAAAGCTGCAAAGTAGGAATTCTATTGCATTATTAAGTTATTAGGAGTGTTGAATCAAATCTTTTTGTAATTTTTTGTGTTTTTAGGCTTGCATTGATGACAATGTCGATATGGTGAAGTTTCTGGTAGAAAATGGAGCAAATATTAATCAACCTGATAATGAAGGCTGGATACCACTACACGCAGCTGCTTCCTGTGGATATCTCGATATTGCAGAGTAAGCCAGTTCTCTGTTTACTTTTATTCAAATACAATTATAGAGACCTTAGATTTTACAGAAATTCTCCTTAAAGGTAAGTGAGCAACATGTTATATTACTGTAATTAATGAAAATTATTCTTCCCAGGAAGGAGAATAAATGGTTCTTGGGAATCCTAATACTGAGTACATTGATACCCATATGAGATCCTCAACCTGTCTCCCCACCTCTCACTTTTGGTACTTTGTATTAATGTGAGTACAGTGGGGCCTTGACTTACAAGTGTCCCTACTAATGAGTTTTTCGAGATACGAGCCGTCGCTCGGCCGATTTTTTGCTTTGAGTTGCGAGCTAAAATTCGGGTTACGAGCCCGCTTCAGATACCCCACCGCTAGTTGATGCAGCAAACGTCACAGTGAATGCCACAACGTGTCTCACTTGTTCACTTTTTGATTTGACATACGAGTAATTTGAGTTACGAGCTCCATCACGGAACGAATTAAACTCGTAAGTCAAGGCCCCACTGTAATTGATTGTACACATGCTTCACCCCCATCTCCTTTTCTTTTGAATACATGTACAGGATTGTCAAATAATTCAAGTCTATCTCTATGTAATTATGAATTGTTAGGGGACATTAACGATAATTTTCAATTTGGTTACTTTGTTATAGGGAGAATATGATACATAGTTCTCCATTTAGTCAATTTATGCTTGTTTAGTTTTTATTAAGATTACTTCCAAATTCAGTGAGAAAGAGTCATCGTATTAACTACCTTTAATGAGTGGGTACTTTCTTTTTTTTTTTTGCTGTTCCCATTCCATTTTATTATCCATTACAACACCATGATCTTTTTTTTTCTTTTTTTTATTATTATTAAGGTATTACAAATGTGTCCTCATTCCCCCCATTAACCCCCAACCTCCCCCCAAACACATAGTCATGCTCCCATCCCCCTGTTGTCCATATCCATTGGTTTGTCTTATATACATGTATACAAGTTCTTCGGTTGATCTCTTCCCCATACCCCCGCCCTCCCCTACTTCCCTTCTGGGGATTGATAGCCTGATCGCTGTTTCTCAGTCTTTGGGTCTGTCCCTTTTCATCAGTCTATGTTGTTCTCTATAATAATGAGTGGGTACTTTCTAAGAAAATTCAATTATTTAAGCTTTTAACAGGAAGTATGAATATCTTGACAAAATAATTTTTTTATTCCATTTTTTTTCTTCTTACTTTGTGTCAACACTACGAACACTTATTGTCTGTCTGCTCACATCAAAGCTTTTTCAGCTAACTTAGTAAATCTCTCTTAGTAAACTTTCAGTTTTATTTCTTTGTATATTTCTCTCTCTCACACACACACACACACACACACACACACACACAAACACGTCATGTATATTGAAGATCTGATACTTCAGTTTAAAGGAGAGGCAGTGTTTGGTGAAATGAAAAGTGCTCTGGCCTTGGAATCAAAAGCTCTGCATTGAGTTTGATTACTGACTCTTAACACTAACTGCACGACATCTTTTAGTAATTTGTTTCTTCTTTCTGGGCCTTGCCTTCTTTATGTGATTTCTCTGGTCCGTGTGGCTTGGTGGTTTAGCATTGCTGCAGGAACCAACAAGTCACCAGTTCGATTCCTAGTCATGGTACATGCCCAGCTTGCGCTCAATCCCCAGTAGAGGGCGTGCAGGAGGCACTGATCTAGGGCCTGGGGTCTGTCAGGCTTTTTCTTCATCTGACTTTCCCAAATACAGACCTTATTCCTACCCTGGCCCCCCGCTTAGTGCAAGATGATCACAACTCATGAATTGTGTTTTTCCATATGCCCATCCCAAGAGCAAAATAAAAATTGGTTGAGGAGTGGAAATTATCTTCTCCGTATTCTATGTATGTCAAGGGAGGAGAACACTCTGACTGCAGCTTATTTCCCCTTAAGGTACTTCCATTGGCCTGGCTTAATATTTGCCTCTGTCTACACTGGAAAAGCAAGAATCTGGCATATCCAGTTTTTTACATGCCAGTAAACAAGTGTGAGGGGGGTGAACAGTCTGCTCAAATGTTAGCATTTTCAATAGAGTAACTATAACTTCTTATTTTTGGGGAGATGGGATATGGAATATGAGCTTTCTTAGGTCCTATTTTGACTAAGCTTGACTAGAATTTTGCTGCTCTAACTACCTTCCTATAGGAAGTTAGAATTTATGGCTGTAGTATAGCTGAAGTATAATACATAGTGTCTCCAAACCAAATTAAAATTAGAAAATAATGACTTTTCTTTTTTTGCCATAAGAATTTTTTTAAATTATGACAGTGTTTATAGAAATTAGTATGTAACGTGTTATTTGTTAAGGTGATAGCCCCAAACTTTTCCAAATGCATGATTATTTTTATCAGCATTATCTCTTTCAGCAATTAATTCCACTAATGAATGTGAGAAGTTAATGAAACCCTAGTTTTCTTGGGCCTAGAAAGATATAGCATGGTGGTGGCATAAGAGATAGGGTGAAGATATCTCTCAAATCAGAGCATTTGTTAGGGTAAAAGGCCCCATTAATACTAATGTAGAGACAACTGTTACAAACCAGGAATAACCTTGGAAAATGGTATACTCTGCTAAATGAAATATTTGGAGTTAAATTTGTTCCAAATCCTGGTTCTGCATTCGCTAGTCTTGGCCAAGCTACTAGTCTCTATGATTAATATTATTTATGAAAAAATGTGATTATTTGGGAATGATCAGGCATCTTCCTAGCTCTTTCTTCTCATATTGCTTTCCACATTTTTCACTATGTCAATACTGGGCTACTTTTAGTTTCCTGACAGTCCTTGCTGGTTCACATCATAGTGTCTTTGCACACAGCAGTTCATTTGCCTCATTTCTTTACTTGATCGGTTTTTACCAAACTCAAACCTTTCTGATACTCCTGGCTGATTCATCATCATCTCTAACACATCAATTGTTTACATCCTGCTTTACCAACTGCATTGTACACAGAATAGTGCGAATTCTTCCCTATTGAAATGAGCCGAAGCAAACAGTGAAGGAGATGGTTTACTCTGAGAATTTGAAGCTGATTGGGCTACAGTGAGTTCTAAATTTTTGACTTTTGTTGGAGATAGTAGAACAAAGAATATGAGGTTACAGTTTAGTTTTTAGACAGTTCGTGTCTGGTCTGTAACCTAGCAGAAACCAGTTGAATAGATGAATAATATTTCTTCATATTCTGGCTCAATTATCTCACACACACAAAAGATAATTACCCTCAACCTTAATTACCCTCAACCTTTCCCTGCTTTGAATCAGGTAGAAGTCTTAGGGAAAACTAACAATAGAAATTAATAATGCCCCTTCTCCAGAGTGGATTAGAGGAAATGAAGTGAGTTTGGGAGTATCATATTAATGTTCAGCATTATACCATCTTTGGTCATTAAGAGTCTGTTCATATTGGCTTCTGAGTCCTTGGGACATTACCAGATAAAGTAAACTTGCGCTTTAGTATTACAAGGTGTTCCAGACATGTTTTACATTTCCTGCCCCGGGTCTAGACTTGCCATTTTTCCAAGGATCCCCTTCCTTGTAATGGGTGCTAGAAGTGCTCATTGTTACTACTAGTTATTGTTTCCAATTCAAATTCAGCAGCAGGGTGTTTTTCTTTAATCTCTTCTATCTTATATATCAATATTTCCTTTCTCCTCCACTTCATTGCCAGGAACTACAAGATTAAAATAACGCATAATTACTATTTGTTTCATCAGATGTTACACATACATTACACTGTAATATAACAGCAATACCACCAACAGCAACAATATGATTACTAAAAGCAGTTTGAAGTTTGGTTGGTTGGGTTTGAGGGGGAGGAGGAAGGTGGTTCATTTTTTTTTGTCCTTAAGTATCCCACTTGAAATATATCATCAAATTACTCTGTATAGAAATCAGTTGAAATAGTTCTATTTTGTGTGATTATACCACCAACTAGGTGTGCTGTTAAGTTCACTGTTCAATTTTTTTTATTTTTTAGAGTTTGTTTTTTTAAAAATTTAATTTTGTTTTATGGTTTATATAAAATACCAGATTCTAATGGCAATCCCTGTTCTACCACTCTATTTCCTCGCACATCCTATAATTTTTTACTTTTATATTTTATCCCAGTGTGGTTTTTAATGTATTATTTAAAGTAAGTATTACTCCTCCTTTGTAGATAAATGATAGAACATCATACACATATTCCTTCACTTTGCATTTTTCACTTAACAGTCTATTATGGAAAATGCTAGAAAATACAGATATTTTTCATTATTCTTTTTAGGTTTGGTACTCCATTGTACAGTATGTCATTGTGGTTTATTCAGCCTATCCCTGTTGCTTGACCAATGAACGTTATTTGAATGACTACAGTTTTATCCTTGGAATTGTTTTGGGGTTGTTGTATTTTTGTTTTTGTATTCTTGTAAATCATAGAAATTTTTATGTTAGTGAAAAATGTTTTGTGTTTGAGTAATAAAACTTAAATGACTTATTTTATTAGCATTTTGGTTATTGATGTGCTTATTCTGATATAATCGTTTTATGTTTTAATTTCATCACCATATTTTTTTAGGCCTCCAGTACAGATGTTTAAGGAATGTTTTTTATTTTTTTATTGATTTCAGGAGGGAAAGGAGAGGGAGGGAGAGAGAGAAGCATCAAAGATGAGAGAGAACCATTGATTGGCTGTCTCTTGCATGCCCCATACTGAGGATTGAGCCCGCATCCTGGGCATGTGCCCTGACCGGGAGTCAAACCGCGATCGCCTGGTTCAAAGGTCGATGCTCAACCACTGAGCCATGTCAGCTAGGCGGGAATGCTTTAATCTTTAGTTGCGTTAGTATTTGCCATAAAATTTTCCAATAGTAGAGAAAATTAGCTCTGTATTAGGCTAATGTTATTTAGCTTCATGGTATATAGAATGAAATATTGATTAATTAATATATTTAATATGTTTTTCTTGTTTGAAGTCGTTTTAAAAACACTACTGTTGAGGCTCTCATATCATTGTAAAATGCTAGTAGTATTTACATCAGTGACATTTTCATGGTTTTATTTACAGCTTGGAAAAAGTTCCATTAGCGTTGTCACTTGATCATTAAAGAACCAGCTTTTAAGGATATGAAAACTTTTAAATATTTGTGGTGACATATTTATAACTTGGCTTTTCTTCATTTTAACCTTTATTCCATAAACATCCATCAGTATCCTCACAATTTTTCTTGGCTTGTCCTTCAGAATATATCCAGTATTAAACTATTTTTCATTGCCTCTTTCATTTCTCCTTGATCCTGGACACAACCGTAACTGCCCTCTTCTCCCCATGTATTTCTCATATAGCAGCCAAAGTGATCCTTTTAAAATATTGTAAGTGGGTTAATATCACATTTTTTACTCAAAACTCTCCTATAGATTCATAATGCATTCAAGGTAAAAGCCAGAGTTCTGGTGGCCTGCAAGGCCATGTTTGGCCACTTGTAACCTTTTGACTTTATTTTTTTCACTTTCCTTCAAGCTCTCTCATTTAGTCACACTGGTCTGGTTCCCTTGTTAAGCCTTTAAATGTATTTTTTGCAAAAATATTAATGTGTTTGGTTAGAGAATACTGCCTTAGGTTCAGTTTAGTTGTTAAGTAATCTATAATATTTCTAAAATATGAATAATTTTATATTTTTCTGTGTGATGGTAGACCTATATTAAAAATTCTTATAGTATAGATGAGGAAACCGAGTCATAGAAATCACTCAGTAAATGGCAGAGTTAGGATTTGAACCAGTACAGCCTAACTTTCCATGTCTGTACATTTAGCCACTACACTATTCTGCCTTTCTTTCTAGCCTTTGTAATTGGGAAAATGGTGCCATTAAACTTAGTAAGGGTTCAAAAGAGCAAGATAGGGTGAAGCAGAGGAGAAAGTGGAATGTGGATTTAGATAGGCCTAATTTGAGGTGCCAATGGTAAAGGTGCAATGGGAACCCAGGAATATTTTGGATATGTTTATAATGCATATACTGGATTTTATCAAATCTAAGATGCCAGTATTTTATGTACTAATTGAAAAGGTAAAAAAAAAATCAAACTATAATTTGGGGTGGTTGTTCTTTTTACTTTTTAATCTCCTAAATTTTTTGTGTTTTTTTCCACACAGTATTTTTCTCTGGGCAATTTAGTGTCATTGATGTCATGTGACATTGCTTAAGAATGTTCTGATGTAAACTTTGGGATTTTCGTCTAAGTCACTGATAGTCAATTAGCAAGTTTTGATGTTGGTGCTTTCTTGCTCTTACCAGAAGGTATCAACAGAAAGTTTTGGAAAACATTTTAAGCAACAGTTAAGCTCAACAAATAAGGTAATATCAATGCACATAAATCTATTGAAGTGAGGACAGATATTAACAACTATGTCTTATCTACCACCTGACCAATATTCATTTTAAGACATTATTGGTTGTAAGATTCATTGATTGTAGAGGATTTCAGTGATATTTAAACATAAGGGAAATGTACATCTTAGAATTGTTACACAATAAATAGGGGTTTTGTCTCTGGGAATTGGGAGCTGCAGTAATAAAGAAATTGATTTTAATAAATGTGTGTTTTCAGGAGTTAGTGCATGATCAAAGAAGTATAGAGTTACTGTTCTAGTGAATAATTGAGAGAAATTAAAAATGCTGAAGACAAAACCTTCAGAATTTCTTAAATTTAAAGGTGGTTCTACAAAGAGAAGAGAGGAATTGAAATTTCCCCACATTTTGAATTTGCAAATGACAACCCAGGTGCTTAGATAATTGGGAATAGAGCCCAGTTTCACAAATACACTAATTTCTCTCACAGATATTAACTTGGTCTTTTCTATTGCTGTAATTTATATCTGTAGCATACTTATGGAATCATGATGTTAGAAATTAAAATTTAGTAAGATGTCAGGACTACTAACAATTGTACTAATAACATGATTTATGTACAAAAATAATATAGAAATAGCCTTTAGGTTTTGACAAATTGAAATTTTTACAAAGGTTTAAAATAGTAATGTTATAAATTTTGCAATTTATTGACAATTAAAAATGGGAAAGAGAATTTCTGCCTCTTAGGTAGATGAATAGACATGTTTTATTCTGTTCTTTCTGCTAAGTACACCTAAAAAGCCTCAACATTACATATAAATATAAGGAACCTCTGAAAGTAGAGAGAAGGCAGAGCAGCTAGGCATCTTAAGGTCCAATGAATGACACAGGGATGAGTTTTTGGCTTTTCTTTTTGCCTAATATATCCCATACTTGGAGCTGAGGTAGCTGGTAACCCAAAGCACCAGTGAATGCAGCGCAAAAAAGCCCCAATAAAAGCCTAATCTCTTTAGCCAAATACGAGAAGAGGGACAACGTTGGCAAGGCAGAAAACTAAAAAATAATAATAATAATAATAACAACAACAAAAACAACCACTCTACTCCAGCCATATACCATGGGGAAAATAAATCTTAGTCCCACCCATACACTCAATAGGGCAAGTTGGTGGTGTAGACTTCCACCCTTACCAGGCTGTAATAAGGCACCCCAACACCCACACTGTGGTGATGTCAGATTAGGCTAGATTCAGAGCTAGACAAGACTTTAATACCCATCAGATGGTTAACTAGCCCTCCCTGCGCTTCTAATAGTGACCATGTGGGAAGCTTGGCCTTCCACCCCACCTGGCAGAAAGGATGAGCTCTTAGTCCTGCCTGCTGGGGTGGTGTATAAAGAGGCTTACTGGCCAGTGAATACTTT
>NW_006299245.1:1369660-1376422 GCF_000327345.1 Myotis davidii | reverse complement strand
CATAGTGTCAGTGGAAGCTACATGGGGAATAGTGAGACACTGATATCCTTCTCAGCCAGGGAAGTATCAATGTAGGTTGGACAGGAAACAAGAAATAACAAGGAGCTTGCCCCATCTCTGGTATCACTGAAGGTTGAGTGGGGAACCTGGGCTTATTTCCTCACCTTACTCTGCTAGAGCAGGGCCAGACAAAGGCAGCTGATAATAGAAGATTTAAGCAACGTCTAGAGTCATAACATGGTACTCAAAGTGTTCAGATTTTAATTGAAAATCAATTGTCATACCAATGAAAATCTCTAATTAAATGGAAGAAGATAATCAATAGAGACCAATCAACATTGCTTGATAGCAATATTACTATTTGACAAATATAAAGCAGATAGCATAAAAATACTTCGACAAATAATTAAAAGCATGCTTAAATGAAAAAAAACAGAAAGTCCACAAAGAAATAGAAGGAGCCCTAATCGGTTTGGCTCAGTGGGTAGAGCGTCAGCCTGTGGGCTGAGTGGTCCCAGGTTTGATTCCGGTTGAGGGCATGTACTTTGGTTGGGGGCATATTCCCAGTGGGGGGCGGGGGGTGTGCAGGAGGCAGTTGATCGATGTTTCTCTCTCATCAATGTTTCTGACTCTCCCTTCCTCTCTGTAAAAAAAAAAAAATCAATAAAATATATATATTTTTAAAAAGAAATAGAAGGAAGATATCAGAAAGAACCAAATGGAAATTTTAGAACTTAAAAAAATCAGTAACCAAAATAAATAAAAATTCAGTGGATAGCCTCAACAGCAGAATGGAGAGGATAAGAAAGAATTAGTGACCTGAAAAATTGAACAACAGAAATTACCAAATCTGAGCAACAGAGAAAATAGACTACTAGTAAAATAAAATGAACAGAGCCTCAGGGGCCTATGGGACTTTAACAGAGAGCTAGTATTTGTGCTATTGGAGTGCCAGAAGAAGAGGAGAAAGAGGGACTGTCTGAAAAAGTATTTAAAAGAATAATAAAGGATCCAACTGGCATGGCTCAGTGGTTGAGTGTCGACCTATGAACCAGGAGGTCACGGTTCAATTCCTGGTCAGGGCACATGCTCAGGTTGCAGGCTCTACCCCCAGTGTGGGGCATGCGAGAGGCAGCCAATCAGTGGTTCTTTCTCATAATTGATGTTTCTAGCTCTCCCTCTCCCTTCCTCTCTGAAATCAGTGAAATGTATTTAAAAAAAAAAAAGAATGGCCAAAAACATACCCAAACTGGACAAAGGGTATAAACCTACAGGTGCACGAAGCTTAGCAAATTCTAAAGAGGTTAAACCACAGCATTCCACACCAAGACATGCTGTATACAAACCTCTGAAAAACTAAAGACAAATTAAAAATCATGAAAGCAGTGAGAAAGAAACTACACTATAGGGGGGCAAGAATTAAATGACAGATTTCTCATCAGGCCAGAAGAAAGTGGCACACATTTGTCAAGCTGAAAGAAAAGAGCATATTTCTAAAAATACTTTCAAAGTCAAATTTTTGGATTCTTACTGTTACAACTATTTTTCGTTGTGGTATAGAACTTAAAAAAAGAAATAGCAAAGTGCATTCCCACTGAAGATGCATAGATATTTATACTTATTTTGTAATTTTTGTTTCTCAGAGACTTCCAAAAGAAAATAGCATTTATTTCTGAAGTTAATGATGAGATGTTCTGTTTACCCACTTTGAAAAGTTCAGGTAGCTTAGTTTTTATAATTTCTGTTTTATTGTATGACTTTGTGTAATTCATTTGGATTTTTAAGAAACAACTGTTTTAGTGGTATTCTGCTGACTTTCTGATATTATAAAAATGTTTTATCATTATTAAAAACGTAATATTAACTTTATCATCTTAGCCATTTTTTAAAATACTGATCTAGATCAATAGATTATAACCTTTTAAAAATTTATTTATTGTTTCTTTAGAGAGAGAGAGAAAAATCAATTTTTTGTTCTACTTATTTATATATTCATTAGTTGCTTCTTGTATGTGCCCTGATGTTGGCGTATTGGCACAATGCTCTAACCAACTGAGCTACCTGGCTAAGGCCATCTTAACCATTTTTAAGTATACAGTTCAGTAGGTATTGTTTATTCATTGTGCTGCAGATCTCTAGAATTTTTTATCTTGTAATACTGAAATTATCCATTAAACAATTATTTGTCCTCTCCTCTCCTCATTGTCTTTGATTACCACTTTTCTATTTTCTGTTTTTATTATTTTGACTTTAGATATTCCTATAAGTGGAATCATAAAACATTGTCCTTTTGCGACTGGCTTATTTTGCTTAGGACATGGTGCTGAGGTTCATCTTTGTAACAGAGTTTCCTTTTTTAAAGCTGCACACACTGACTTTCTCAGATTTAAAAATTCATATATTGCATACATGAAGCATTCATATATTAGTGAAAAAGACTTCTTGATACTAGTTTCTCTACAGTATATAAGAAACTTAGTATTTGTCTATTAAATTTGGACACTAAATATATTCAGTTCTTACTTATGGAGTTACTTTATCCTTGTTTCTTTGATTACTGTGTTCTCAGCTTCTGATTTAAAGATAAAATTTTAATTAAAAAATCAAAATTTTTAAATGAACTATTTCTCTGTCTCAAAAATTTTTATCTGTACTTTGATATTTGACAAAACTCAGAATCCAAGATAATTAATAGAGACTGTCAAAAATTGTTTGCAAATTCAGTTAGCACTGAATAATTCTTTAAGAAAATTAAAAATTGGCATTCAATATTATATTAGTTTCCGGTGTATAGTATAGTGGTTCTAGAACTTATTTAACATTTATATAGCTTATAAAGTGATCCCCCTGATAAGTCTAATATCCACCTGGCACCATACATAGTTATTACAATACTGGAAGCTCATTGCAATAGGCCTTCCTTCCCCTAGCTGCCAGCACCAGTTTTCCTCCAGCACCCAGGACGCAGGCCTTGGATCTGGCCACAGCAGAGAAGCCAAGCCTCGAGGCTAGGGTTCTCCCCTCTGGCCACAGTGAGGCTTGGCTTCTCTGCTGCAGTTGCCAACCCTCTTCAGTCTTCAGTCTTCAGTCTTCACTCCAGCCAGAGCCTTCAGTCTTCGATCCATGCTTGCATGTGCAAATTAACCTCCATCTTTGTAGGCTTAATTTGCATAGTCATTCTGATTGGCTGGTGGGCGTAGCGGAGTGACACCAATTTGCATGGTTCTCTTTTATTAGTGTAGATTATCCTATATAATAAAAGGGCAATATGCAAATTGGCCAAACTGCAGAACAATCGGTCACTATGACGCGCACTGACCACCAGGGGCCAGATGCTCAACGCAGGAGCTGGCCCCTAGTGGTCACTGCGCTCCCACAGGGGAGCACCACTCAGCCAGAAGCCGGTCTCACAGCTGGCAAGCACAGCGGTGGTGGCAGGAGCCTCTCCTGCCTCTGCAGCAGCATTAAGGATGTCAGACCGACAGCTCACAGACTGCGAAAGGACACAGGCTGGGCTGAAGGTCCCTGTCCTTCTTCCCCAGTGCACGAGTGTCATGCACCAGGCCTCTACTTGACTCTATTCCTTATGCTGTACTTTACATCCCTGTGACTATTCTGTAACTACCGATTTGTACCTCTTAATTCACCTTTTCTTTTTTTAAAAAATATATTTTATTGACATTTTACAGAGAGGAAGGGAGAGCTATAGAGAGTTAGAAACATCGATGAGAGAGAAACATCGATCAGCTGCCTCCTGCATAACCCCTACTGAAGATGTGCCCACAACCAAGGTACATGCCCTTGACTGGAATCGAACCTGGGACCCCTCAGTCTGCAGGCTGACGCTCTATCCACTGAGCCAAACCAGTCAGGGCTAATTCACCTTTTCCACACCGCCTCATAGCCCCCCTCTCATCACTGAGTAATTCTAACACAGATATAATCCTACCTGCTTATTTAATATACCATATCCAGATTGCAACCAGTGACTTGGTTACTTTATACCTTTTGTTAGATTTTTTTTAATAATTTTGTAAAATTCTATTTGGGTCACATTTTCATTTTGAGGTAAATTAATTTATTTGTCCAAAATTATTTATTGACTCAAAGCTATTAGATTATTATAAATCTTATTATAAATCTTATTAGATTATTATAAACCTGGTAGTTTACCTTTTTCACTTCTGCACTTCATAAAGAATGTCATTATTTACTAAGTGGAATTTTCTATTTTGCACTTTGCGTTATTTGAATAAATCATTAACTCTTTACATCTTAAAGCATCAAAAAAGTTGCCCATCTGAGAACTAGCCCAGTTTTCTCACTTTCATTTTGGGACTCCTATGAGAAATTCTTTTTTTTCTTCTAAGAAATATTAAAATAAATATAGTATATTTTTTCTAATTAGTCACATGAGCTGCTTAAAATACCCCAGCTTGTTCTGAAGGACATGTAGCCATCTGTTTTCAGTATCTCCAGGGTCCCTCAAAGTGAATTTCTGAGATAACATGTATTTTCTTTCACATAATCTTAAACATTACTTTCTAAATGTCATAAGTTTGCATGATGTGATAACAGAATTTTAATTTTATTTTTAGACATTACCTGAGCTAACTCATTTAAACTTCACACAACCCTTTAAGTAACTTATAAATGGAACTTCAAATATTTTAAGTTAATGAATGTCACACAGCTGTCCAGGCAGAGGTAGGAATCTAACCCAAAGTCTACAGAACTTAAACATTTATGCTTTTTTTTTTTTTATCCAACCAGTACTTGAATGGCATCTGAGATTATTCATGGGAGATAAGAATTAATGCAATGAGATTTGATGTATATTAATATATCTTTTATTTTTTATTTACATTTGCAGACTAGTTCTGGAGTACAGGAGAGGTTTGTGAACTATACCAAGTATATATATAAATTTTTGGCTCAGGGATTGCTCCAGGCCCCACTTCCTTGCCAGTAGTTTTGGAACTTTACTCTTGTTATTTTCTTTTAACATCCTTCCTGTTTATATAAATTTTGGATTGTCTATATTTGGCCTTGACCTGGTATGCCCTTGAGACTCTGCTTCTCATATAGATCGCACTGCTGCAAGCATTGAGGCTACACTGAGATACTCCTTTTATTCTCAGTGTTTATATCTGGTGAATGATTTCTAATACTATACCTAAGCAAAGTAGAAGTGGCGTTTTCTGTGTAAATATCACTAATTACTTGATCAAGGTTTTGCCTAGTAGAATAGTTTCATATTCTCTTGGAGCATAGCACATCTTTTTTTTTCTTTCTTCAGATTCATTTATTTATTTGTAGTATATAAATGTTCTTTTAATTTTCTATTATATTTTCCAAAACTGTGAGAAAGAAAAAGTTACCTCAATTCAAATTCAAGTATGACATTTATTTGTAAAAAAAAAAAACAAAACAAAAAAAACCAAGAAAATAATAAAAAATGAAACATCACTTTGCACAGGGAGAAAGAAATGTTTATAACATGTTACTAAGTTTAAAAACAAGCTACAAACTTTAGACAATAAAAACTAAAATAAAAAACAAGCTACAAAATGATATGGCAGTCTATTTTGTGATCTGATACACAAAATATACTTGCTGCAGAAAACTTGGATTACAAAAAAATTTCTTCTTACTATAAAAACACAACTAACACACATCCCTTCTAATCCTACCTCTTAAGGATGACCTGTTAACTTTATAGTATATGTTCTTAATATTCTTTTTTTAATCCCTCATTGATCCTCTCCCTCTCCACCCCACAGTCCAGCTCACTGCCCCTGCTGCCCAGGCCTTCACTGCACTATTGTCTGTGTATAGTGTATATTCTTTCATTTTTCTTTGTCTGTGTGTGTGTGTGTGTGTGTGTGTGTGTGTCTGTGTCTGTAAAAGTTACATCTCCACATAGATAAATCTAGCTAGATGGGTAAAGGTCTTCTTTTTTTTTTTTTTAATATATTTTATTGATTTTTTACAGAGAGGAAGGGAGAGAGATAGAGTTAGAAACATCGATGAGAGAGAAACATCGATCAGCTGCCTCGTGCACGCCCCTCACTGGGGATGTGCCCGTAACCCAGGTACATGCCCTTGACCGGAATCGAACCTGGGACCTTTCAGTCTGCAGGCCGATGCTCTATCCACTGAGCCAAACCGGTTTCGGCGGTAAAGGTCTTCTTAAAGCAAAAGATTGACAAACCTGACTTCATAAAATCTTTAAAATTCAGTAAAATACAGAATACTATAAGAAAAGTTTTTAATGCAGTCAGATGCAGGGAATAACTTAAGTTTTTGTATATTATTAATTAGTACCACCATCCCATTTATCACATCATATAAGTCAAGAACTTTAATGAGCTTAAACACGTTTTTTACCCTCACTTCTTCTATCCAGCTGATCTTCCCATATCTCCTACTTATCTCTGGAATTCATCTATTTCCTCCATCAAATTCAAGCGTCCAACGTAATTGTTTTATACCACAACTATAGCTATTTAACTGGTCTGCCTGCTCTCATTCTTTCTCCATTCTAATTTATCTTTCATACTGCACAAAGTGATCTTTTTGAAATACATTCCTGATAATGTAAGCAAAAAATAAACATTCACTGACTTCGGTGTTTATGTTTATCAGAGACAGAAATATATAGAGAGTGATCAGTTATTTCAGTTACTCAGAAAAAAAGACCTGCCCGCTGTCTAGCCATACACACTTCCTGTTGTTGGGTTTTGGTGCCTGTTATTTTCT
>NW_006299245.1:1368457-1369604 GCF_000327345.1 Myotis davidii | reverse complement strand
CTTTCAGTTATCTTTGTTAGTATCTACATATTCTTCAGAGAATACTTTTTGAACCTGACCAAATCAAATTGTTATTCACTGCTAGATACAACAAAATTCTGTCATAGACTTATCACAATTTTACATTTATTGGAGTGATTCATCTAACTCTTTTACTAGACTGTAGGCTCTTTGAGAGAGGGTCCATGTTTGTTTTTGTTTACAGTTGTATTGCTGGCATGTAATGTAGTGCTAGACACATTCTAGACACCTGTTTTAGTCAGCTTTGGCTGCTATAACAAAATACCATAGACTAGGTAACTTAAACAGCAGGCATTTGGTTCTCACCGTTTGGGAGACTATGGAGTCCAAGATGCTGGCCCTTGTGAGGGCCCTTTTCCTGCCTTGCAGATGGTCATCTTGCTGTGTCCTCAGGCACAGAGGTTGTAAACTCAAGTGTCTTCCTCTTCTATAAGGAAGCTAATCCCATCATGGGTGCTCCACCTTCATGACCTCATCTAAACCTAATTACCTAATAACGTCACATTGAATTTTGGCAGGGACACAAACATTGAGTCCATAACAGCACCCCATAAGTATTTGTTGAATTACCACATAAGAAATACAAGCAAAAGATGTAAATAAGAAGTTCACAAAAGAAGAAAATACAAATGCCAGTAAACATTAAAATATTTTCAAACTCGTGTAATCAGAAAAGATGTTAAAACAATGATAAGATGTTTCATGCCCATCATGTTGAGGAAATTTTAAAAGATAGTTAATGTGAAGTGTTCATTTAAAACATGTCCATTAGCTGGACGCTATCAAGTAGAAGTATCAACCAGCCATACTTTAGAATATTTTCAGCTATTAGAAGGGAAGCATTGCATTCCAGTGCATTTATTTTTTTAAAAAATATAGTTTATTGATTTTTTACAGAGAGGAAGGGAGAGAGATAGAGAGTTTGAAACATTGATGAGAGAGGAACATCGATCAGCTGCCTCTTGCACACCCCCTCCTGGGGATGTGCCCACAACCAAGGTACATGCCCTTGACCGGAATCAAACCTGGGATCCTTCAGTCTGCAGGCCGATGCTCTATCCACTGAGCCAAACCGGTTAGGGCATATATAATCAATTTAATTAGACAGTTTTATGTTATGAATTTT
>NW_006299245.1:1363597-1368312 GCF_000327345.1 Myotis davidii | reverse complement strand
GTTTTACTACATCCAGATTTTACAGCTATTATCTGTAATAATAAAAGGGTAATATGCTAATTAGACCAGATGTCTTCCGGACGTCATTCCGGACATCCTTCCTGACGAAGCCGGGACCGGAGAAAAGCCAGCTTGGTCCTGGGTACCTGCCAGAGGGAAGCCAGTGCCAGCAGCTGGGGGAAGGAAGGCCTACTCTTGCATGAATTTTCGTGCATCAGGCCTCTAGTGTTACATAGATTCTAGGAGATGTGCAGTTAACACATGAAAGTGATTGAGAACCTTTGTATCTGGATCCCTTTTGGCAGGTTTGATGAGTCCTGTGGATACTTTCTCAGGATTGTGCTTTGGGTGCATTAAATACAAACTACAGTGAAAACCATTTATACTGAATTTCATTTATCAAAGTATTAAAAAACACGTTTGTGGTATAGTTACATATGTGCTTCCTTAGTAACATAATAAATAACAAGGTCTAATGGTGGTCTAATGACTATTTTAATTTCAAAATAGGGGTGATAAATAATATTTTAAGATATCTGTGTCAGTGAAATGGTCTTTTGAATTCCATCCATGGACCCCAAGTTAAGAACTATTGCTTATGGCACAAGACTGGGAGCATGGAGGTCAGTTAGGAAACCAGTCAGTATGGAGATAATGAAAAACCTTAGTGGAGACAGTTTGAAATGATCCCATGTAAGACTTTCTAATTATTACCAGTTGCTCAGTTGGTTGAAGTGTCAGATCATATGCCAAAAGGGTTGCTGGTCAATTGTCAGGGCACATGCCTAGGTTGCAGGTTTACTCTCCAGTCTGGGTGCATATGGGAGGCAACCATTCAGTGTCTGTCTGTCTGTCTCTCTCTCGCTCTCTCTCTCTCTCTCTCTCTCTTCCTCTCTAAAATCAGCATTTTTATACAATGTATGTACATCATAGAAAAATTAAGAAATAAAAAAAAAGAAAATATGCTCTACTGTAGTTTTTTAGAACTGAATACATATCCTGTTTTTCAGTTACCTCCTGCATGCCCCCTACCAGAAATTGAGCCTGCCACACTGGCTAGGGCCCTATTCTTGATTTTTATGGCTGCTCTTACATAGTTTTCCTCATTGTTATGTATTTAGTCTTATTTCAATATCATTGCTTAACCATCTTACCTTTGATTTTACAGGTTTTTGATTGGTCATGGAGCACATGTAGGAGCTGTCAACAGTGAAGGCGACACACCTTTAGATATTGCTGAGGAGGAGGCAATGGAAGAGCTACTTCAAAATGAAGTTAATCGTCAAGGTAGTGTAAAAGCAGTCTAAATGGAAAATAATTATTTACAACTGTTTTAGAAAGAACATCATACATTTTTAGTAAAATAATTGTTGGTATTGAAAGACAATTATAATTTGGAGGGAGGAGTCAGTCAGCTTACCTAATGTGCAGTATGATTCTATTTGAAAAATACATGTTTCTCAGCTCTATATCTTAATATTTTTAAGTTAAAAGAGGTATCGTAAGTGGTGGAATCAGGCATAAAATTATATGCTATTAAGAGCTTTGGAGAGAAATAAAACAGGCAAAAAGGGTCAGATGTACATAGGTTGAATGTGACACATTGTAAATATAAATAAAGCAGTCAAGAAGTTCTCACTGATAAGGTGGTATTTAAGCTAAAATCAGAATGAGGTGAGGACTGTTATGGGGAAAGAACATTACAGACAGGGGGAACAACCAATGCAAAGATAGGAGGGTACCTGGTGTATTCAGAGAAGCAGCAAGTAAACCAGTGTGACTGGAACAGGCAGAACAAGGAAGGAGTTGGAAGGAGATGACGACACAGAAGTAACTGAGCCACATTACATAAGGAAATTGGTTTACACAACAATATAAATGTACTTAACACTACTTAGCTATATACTTCAAAATGGTTATTGAAATGGCAAATTTTATGTTCTGTGTATTTTACTACAATTAAAATTGTAAATATAAATAAATCATATATAGTGATTCCCACTATATGTCATTGTGGCAATGATTAAATGGGTATTATCAGAAGAGAAATGTGTTTAACTAAGGTTAAAGGATAAAGAAAAGGTATGAATATTGGTTTAGAGCAGCAGTTCTCAACCTGTGGGTCACGACCCCTTTGGGGGTCGAATGACCCCTTCACAGGGGTCGTCTAAGACCATCAGAAAACACATATATAATTACATATTGTTTTTGTGATTAATCACTATGCTTTAATTATGTTCAATTTGTAACAATGAAAATAGATCCTGCATATCAGATATTTACATTACGATTCATAACAGTAGCAAAATTACAGTTATGAAGTAGCAACGAAAATAATTTTATGGTTGGGGGTCACCACAACATGAGGAACTGTATCAAAGGGTCACGGCATTAGGAAGGTTAGGAACCACTGGTTTAGAGGGTTGACTGCTACTGAAATGTGATTCATCAGGAAATAGGGTTAAAGGAATAGAAGCTAAACCAGTTCCTTGAAAAGAGATTTTTTATTCCTTGGGATTAGGAGAATTCCTAATGACTTCTCAGTTGTTCCTGGGAAAGAGATTTTTATTCCTTGATTAAGGAAATGCATAATGACTATTCAGTTGTTTAAAAAGAAAAATCTTATGCACTAAAACTGAGAAAATGTTTAAATGCCTAAATAGAATTGAGGCATTATAACAAGTGGTTGAAGATAATAGGAGAATAGGACACACATTAGAAAAGTTGTCTTAAACTGAAGCTTAAATAAGTACACAGAAGAGCTTTTAACAACTAGGCTCTAGGCAGGCATTTTGGAGTAATGGGATCTTCAAGACTGGAAGAGCTGGAAGTATATAACACATCACAAGCTAAAAAGAAGGGTACCTTATCTGCCATCTTGAGTGCCCAGATATCTAACAGTTTCCTGGAAAACTGGTTAAAATAAATCTTTTTATATTGTCTAATATTAGCAATTATTATGAATTAAGAAAGGTATGGAGATATACTGAAAATCTCTTGCCTTTGGTTCCCTTTTATATAAGGGAAACTGTTAGCAATGCTGATTTTAATTGTAATGATTCATTCAGTATTGATTAATGTGCCAGCAGATGTTCTGAGTGCTGGGTATTGAAGGGGGGGGGGGAGGCAATCTTTGTTCTTAAGAATTTCACAGTGGCAAATATATAAAAAGAGCTTCACAGTGCAGTGTGCTATTTGTAAAACATAGATAGAAACAGCATGTTGTGGGAGAACAGAAAAGGCTGTGACTAACTGTAGTAGTCAGGAAAGGTTTCAGAACAGTGACATTTGAGAAAGAGTTTGCTTGGCAGAGAAGGGAGGCAATGGACAGAAAAGACATGTCAGGCAGAGCTACCAATATATGCAAAGAAAAGGAATTGGAGATATAGCATATGTGGAGAATTCATTAGAATTGTAATGAGATAGAACGTCAGCATGGAATTAGTAAGAGCTGGAGGTGAGCCCGAAAAAGATAGGGCTCGAGCCGGATGGTGAGGATATATATTTGGTAGGCATAAACAGATGCAACAAAGACCTCAGCAAGAAATTAACCTGATTGGATTTGGTTTTTAGTAATAAAGCTGATGGCAATGAATTAAAATGGGGGCGGGGGGTGAAGAAGGCTCTTAAATATTACAGATGATAAGGGCCCAAATTATTACATTTAAGATGGGAAAGTAGGGCTGTCTTGAGAAAAATATTAAGGTAAAATTAAAACAGTTTGGTGAAGAATTGAATGTGGAGATAGAAAAAAATCATTTGCTTACTGAAATTTCCAGTGTAAGAAGTGATGGCTTGAATTTATATGGGAAAATGTGGGATGAAACAAAAGATTTATGAGTTTGTTTTGGGACATACTGAGTTTGTGGTGGCTAAAGCATTTCTAGAGGACAGTGTCTGGTGTACTATTGGAACTTGGAGATGTCAGAGTGGAAAATTTAAATCTGGGAGAATAATACATGAGAGAGAATTCCGGGAAATAGTGGATGAATGACTCTGGAACTAAAAAGGGAAGAACTAATACTAATAGTAGCTAACTCTTTGTGTGTGTGTGTGTGTGTGTGTGTGTGTTTGACATTTTAAATATATTTTTATTGTTGATAGTATTACAGATATCTCCCAGTTTCCCACCCTTTGCCCCCTTCCTCTCAGCCCACACTTCCCCCTCAAGTCTTCACTACCCTATTGCCCATGTCCATGGTCTATGCATATAAGGTCTTTATTTTATCTCTTCTCATCCCCCCAATCCCAAATCAGTCTGTTCCGTGCCTCCCTGCGTCAGGTCTTATTTTGTTGGTCAATTCATTTTGTTCATTAGATTCCACAAATACCGTATTTGCCGGCGTATAAGACGACTGGGCGTATAAGACGACCCCCTAACATTTCCACTCAAAATACAGAGTTTGTTATATACTCGCCGTATAAGACTACCCCCTCTTCCGCACACCTTCCACACACCAAATAAAAGGTAAAACAATATCAGATTTGATTTTAACATTTTAATTTATATTCAAATGCTTATGACATGCAGGAAAACTGTCACAAGGCTGTATGTAATCAAACATATACATAAAACAGTGCAAGTTTATTACCGGTAAACATACCGGTAATTCACTAAAGAAAACACACTCTATAGACTGGTACCGTAGATGCTTCTCAGGAACACAGGCAAGCAGCCCACAACCTAGAGGGACTGTCAATGATAGAAGAAAGAT
>NW_006299245.1:1357741-1363265 GCF_000327345.1 Myotis davidii | reverse complement strand
AAAATCGCATAACAGCCGAGCATACACCCAGCAGCGCTGCTGATGCCTGAACGGTATGTGGAATGAAGTGGGCGGGCATCGGGAGGCCACTATGGCACGGGGCAAGCACTATGGGCAGTCTATCTGAAGTGTACCTGGCGTATAAGACGACCCCCCACTTGGAGGCATATTTTTCAGGGCCAAAAAATCGTCTTATACGCCGGCAAATACGGTAAGTGAGATCATGTGATACTTGTCTTTCTCAGTTTGGCTTATTTCACTTAGCATAATATTTTCCAGGTCCATCCATGCTGTCTCAAAGGGTAAGGTATCCATCTTTTTTTACAGCTGCATAGTATTCCATAATGTAAGTGTCCCATAGCTTTTTTATCCACTCATCTGATGGGCAATTGAGCTGTTACCAAATCTTAGCTATTGTAAATAACATTGCTATGAACATAGGGGTGCATATATTCTTTCTGATTGGTGTTTTCGGTTTTTTAGGATATATTCCCAGAAGGGATCACTGGGTCAAATGGAAGTTCCATTTTTAATTTTTTGAGGAAACTCCATACTGTTTTTCATAGTGGCAGCACCAATCTGCATTCCCATCAGCAGCAGTGAATTAGTGTTCCTTTTTCTCCACATCCTCATCAGCACTTGTTGTTTGATTTTTTTAAATATATTTTTATTGACTTCAGAGAGGAAAGGAGAAGGAGAGATAGAAACATCCATGATGAGAGAGAATCATTGATCAGCGGCCTCCTGCACGCCCCCCACTAGGGATCGAGCCCACAACCCAGGCTTGTGCCCTTGACCAGAATCAAACCTGGGACCCTTCAGTCCGCAGGCCAACACTCTATCCACTGAGCCAAACCACCTGGGGCTGTTTGTTGATTTTTTGATGATAGCCATTCTGACAGGTGTGAGGTAATATCTTATTGTGGTTTCAATTTGCATTTCTCTGATGATTAGTGACTTGGAGCATTTTTTTCTAGTGTCTCTTGGCCATTTGTATATACTCTTTGGAGAAATGTCTATTCAGGTCTTCTGCCCATTTTTTAATTGAATTGTTTGTCTTTTTGTTGAGTTGTACGAATACTTTATATATTTTAGATATTAACTCCTTATCAGATGTATCATTGGCAAATATGTTCACCTATTCAGTGGGTTCCCTTTTTAATTTGATGGTGGTTTCTTTTGCTGTGCAGAAGCTTTTTATTTTGATGTAGTCCCATTTTTTTCTTTTCTCCTTAGTTTCCTTTGCCCTAGGACAGTGGTCGGCAAACTCATTAGTCAACAGAGCCAAATATCAACAGTACAACGATTGAAATTTGAGAGCCAAATTTTTTAAACTTAAACTATATAGGTAGGTACATTGTTATTTATCTACCTATATAGTTTAAGTACTGTTGATATTTGGCGCCTCCCCCGCGTTGCATAGCCCGTTGCCCGCCCGACCCACTGACAGACACCCCCCACTTCTTCTAACGCCACTTCTTAAATAGACTCACCCAGGCCAAAAACCGACTTCTGCGCATGGGCCACAAAGTTTCAATCGCACTGTGTGTGTGCACCCTCACGTGGTACTTTGTGGAAGAGCCACACTCAAGGGGCCAAAGAGGCACATGTGGATCGCGAGCCGCGGTTTGCCTACCACTGCCCTAGGAGATGTATCTGTGAATATATCGCTATGTGAGATGTCAGATTTTACTGTCTATGTTCTCCTGTAAGATTTTTATGGTTTCATGCCTTACATTTAAGTCTTTTATCCACCTTGAATTTATTCTTGTGTATGGTGTCAGTTGGTGGTCTAGTTTCATCTTTTTGCATATGTCTGTCCAGTTTTCCCAGCACCATTTGTTAAAGAGACTGTCTTTACTCCATAGTAGCTAACTCTTATTAAATGTTGGTTATATACCAGACATTAAGCAAAGGGCTTTGTGTACATTATTTCATTTCATTTCAGCCTCACAGCAATTTAAGAGTTAATAGTACTATTATTCCTATTTTACAGATGAGAAATTGAGACTTAGTGATTTGCCCAAAGTCATATGGGTAGGAAGTGGTGCTATTGTTCAGTCCCAAAGAGTGTGATAGATATTTTTAGCCCACACTCTTCATTACTGTCCCAGACTATATTTATTAAGAATGTCTCCTGGAAAACATAATGATGTTTATTTTTTACATAATCGGAATACATGAATTTATATAGCATAACTATATTCCAAAGAAACCAAAAGATAGGGACTTCTCTAATAGATTTTAATAATTATTTAAAAAGCACCCTAAATATTATCTCTGGTAGTGATAATATTTCTCAAATTGTTTATCTGGGTATGAAAGTTATTATTTAATATTTTAAAATTCTTTAGTCATTCTTTTGGCTCTTATTTCTTATAATATATTTAATCAATAACTAGTTAATGTTTAAGTAAATTTCCTTTGAAAGTAGTAATGATTGGCCCTGGCCACGTAGCTCAGTTGGTTAGAGCGTCATCCCAGTATGCCAAGATTGCAGGTTTGATCCCCAGTCAGGGCCCGTACAACCAATGAATGCATAAGTGGAACAACAAATTGATCTATCTATTTCTTGATCTTGCTCAACCCTCTCTCTCTAAAATCAATCAATAAATATAAATTTTTAAAAAGTAGTAATAATTGAACAGTAGCTAAACTTATTTCTAGTTTATATTTTAATATAATTTTCCTGGGACACAAGTTAATTTTTATATCTCTTGGCTGACCAAAAACAGCTTAATTCTATTTTTTTCTTACCTAAGAGATTTGGCTACATTTCAATCTAATATTTATTGTTTTTCAATAATAATGACAGATGTTAAATAGTCTAATCACTTTATAATATACACAATTTTGTTTTAATATCTGTTGTTTTCACTCTCGCTAAAAAATGTCAATGGAAAAATTGGGTGAGGATTAACCAAAAAAAAAAAAAAAAAGAGCTAGAGAGAGAGAAGCAGAATCATAGACTTTTAGATCTGATAATGGTAGTTAACACTTTGGTGCTTACTCCTGATCAGCACTTCACATACATCAACTAATTTAATCCTCACAGCAACCCTATGGGATAGGTAGTTTCATTACCCCTATCTTACAAGTAAAGAAACTGAATATTAGCATAGTTTAAGTGTCTCGCCCAATATAATAAAACTAGTAAGTGTAAATAAATGACAGATCGGGGATTTAAACTTAGCAGTCTAGTTTTAGTATCTGTTCTTAACTCATTATACTGATATTCAAAGAATTTATAGCTTTCTCAAGGTCACTAGGTAAAGCACTAGAATATAAAACAAGTGTTGTAATATATAATACTATGAGGGTTTTTTTTAAATGTTAATGAACTAATAAGCAGGGTCTATAACTCTAATCATTATTTTTTTTTAATTTTAAAAATGAGAGAAGAGTTTTTTATAATTGGAGTTTCTTTTTTTTAATTTTTTTTTTTTTTTCAGAAAGAGGAAGGGAGAGGGGGATAGAAACATCAGTGATGAGAGAGAATCATTGATTGGCTGCCTCCTACATGCCCCACACTAGGGATCGAGCCTACAACCCGGGCATGTGCCCTTACCAGGAAGGGAATCGAACAGTGACCTCCTGGTTCAATGGGTCGACACTCAACCACTGAGCCATGCCAGCTGGGCTAATTGGAGTTTCTCAAGCATAAGAACTTTCCCTTTACATATACTTGAGTTTTAAACTCGAATTGTTTTGTTTTTATATAATTCATATAAAAGCACTATTTGGAAGCAAAAAGTTAGTTTTTGTAATTAGGTAAACAGTGTGAAATTAGATAAATCTAGACATAAGCAGGTGTTTTTTGTTTGTTTTTCAGATGAAATTTAGAATAGTAAAGGACGTAAAACTCAGAATGTTTGATATGGTAAAGGCAAAAAAGGGATAAAGATAATAAAGAGGTTCCTGTTTAAAAATATACAGTAAAAGAATAAAGCATAAGAAAAAATCAATCTGAGGAAAATCATTTAGTAAAAGTTATCCTTAATGTGTTTTAATGCAGCATTACAATTTTTTTCTGAATAACGTTAGAAGACATCTTAAATAAGATGGGCTGATTATCTTTTGGTAGGAAAGAGAGTAATTGGTAGTAATTTTAATATATAAAATTACTTTATTATGGAAATGGTGATACTTTTAAAATAAAGATTATAATAGGCTTTGTTCTTTACACATATATAAAAACGATTGTTTTTATAAAATCTATCTGGAAACTCTTTATTGCAAGTTTCTTTCAAATGTGGTAATGAGATCCTACAATCTTTAGTTTGAAGATGACTTTGCCTGTACTTGGGTAATCTTGGGATTTAAAAATATTTTTTTCAATTATGGTTTATTTTTTAAGAGTTTGGCTATGTCTTGGATAAATGGTAATTTGTTAAGCAGGTGAGAGAAGGGTACAATCCAGGTAGAGGATAAAGCTTGTACAACAGCACACAAGCAGAATGCACCCAGGGACCCAGGAAGAGATCTAGATGGTTACAACACTATGTGATGATAGAAGAGAAAGACTAGAGAATAAGAAAGCATTGAGACCAGGCTATAAGAGGCTTTGTATGCTATAAAGAACTTTAGCTTTGTCTTATAGGAGGTGAGCAACTTATATAGAAAATGAGACAAAATAATTATATTTTGGTACAGCAGAACTATTGTGACATTGGTGTGGGGAATGAATTGGAAGGGACTGAGGCTGAATGAGTTAAAAGCCAGTATTAGTAGTCAAAGTGTGAGACATAAGATATGAGCTAAGAATGGTGATAGGGGGCCATAAAGAAGGGATGGCATTTCAAAATCTGCTTATTAAAGGATGGATTAAGGATGTCTTCCAAGTTGCTGGGCAAATATTGTTACCTAGCATAGTAAATACAAGACAAACAGCAGGCCCTGACCAGTGTGACTCAGTGATTGAGCGTTGATCCATGAACCAAGAAGTCACTGGTTCGATTCCTAGTCATGCCCGGGTTGTCGGTTTGGATCCTCAATAGGGGGTATGCAAGAGGCAGCTGACAGATGTTTCTATCTCTAGCCCTCTCCCATCCTCTCTCCCTCTCCCAAATCAATAAAAGCATAACAAAAAAAAAAAAAGAGAGAGAGAGAGAGAAACAGCAAGAAGCTTGGCTTGGGGAAATTGAGTTAAGATTTTAGCATTGAGTTGAGGTACCCATGGCATATTATTTTCTACTAGAGGCCCAGTGCATGAATTCGTGCACAGGTGGGGTCCGATTGGGGCTGGGCCTGTCAGGAGTAGGAGATGGTGGGAGGTTGGCCAGCCAGCCCACCCTGATCAGGGCCCGGTAAGGGCCGGGCTGGCTCGGGGGAGGGGCTTTGAGCAGTAGGCCAGCCATCCCCACCCCCAATTGGTGTGGGGGGCGCTGATCGGGGGGTGGCTGTGGTGGAGAGGGGCAGTGGGCAAGCCAGCCCCACCCCCCCAATGGGGGGGCAATTAGGGGTCAGCAGCCTGGAGGAGGAGTCATGGGTGGTTGGCTGGCCTGGTCGGAGTGGAGGGGGGTCC
>NW_006299245.1:1341541-1357679 GCF_000327345.1 Myotis davidii | reverse complement strand
GGGACCGATCAGGGTGGGGTGGGGCTGGCTAGGGGAAAGGCCACGGGGTGGTGGCTGGCCACCTTGCCCTCAGTCAGGGTGGGAGTGGCCAATCGGGCAGGGCGGCTTGAGGGAGGGGCCCCAGGAGATTGGCCGGCCAGCCCCACCCCCGATCTGGTCGGTTCGTTGGCCTCAGTGGGCATAATAGCAACTGGTCGTTCTGGTCGTTACGGTGTTATGGTCGCTGGCGTTTTATATATATAGATTATATCATTTGCCTCATCTTGACCTCTTTTCTGTTCTCCATACTCAGATATCCACCTGACTACTTGATATCTCCAATTAAATGTCTATTGGGACATCTCAAGCTTTAAATTGTTCATATTAAAAACGTAGTTTTTCAAATTGCTCAGGCTAAAAACCTTTGCTTTATCCTTGACTTCTCTTTTTCTCCTACATCCAAACTAACAACAGATTTTATCAGTTTTATTGAAGAACCCAAAATCTAACCTCTTTACTAACTTCACTGCTACCACCCTGGTTTTAGTAACTATAACCTTTCCCCTGGATTATTGCAGTAATTTTCTAATTAATACTTCATTTTCTACTCTTAACTTTCTAGTTTAAATGGTCCTCTTAAGTTATATTGTATCACCCTGCTCATTGTAGATACCCTGATTTTTCTAATCAAAAGATCATTCTTAGTAAGTTTCTGTCTCAGAGCCTATTACTACTTCCCTCTGCTTGAAATGTTCTCCCATATTGTAGTAAGCTGTCACTCACTTTTCTTGCTCCAAATACCACCTTATCAAAGAGACTGTTCTTTACCAACTCATATGAGATAACACCTCTTTCTATTTACCCTCTGTCCTTCTATTCTGCTTTATTTTTCTTCACAGATGTATCATCTTCTGCCACATAAATTCACTTCTATACCCATAGGAACTTATATAAGTAGCCAACATATAGTAGACACTCAGTACATATTGAATGGATGGATGGATGAAAAATCCTGAATAGATAGTTGGATACATATATGTTGATTTATAGGAGATATCTTAACTGAGGGGATGTATGTGTGTGTTCTGTGTGATTTTATACTTATTTATTTACTCTATTCATTTAGTAAACATTTACTTATTGATCCCTTGTACTTTGTATCAGGCACTCATCCACCTCATCCACACAGTGGGGATAAAGATAAAAAAGCACCATCTTTAACTTTAATATTCTTCTCTAGTAAGATTGTTAATGTATTGTTAAATAGCCTGCAGATGAAGCTATAAGACATGAGCTCATTCATAAATTTCAGCGTTATCTTTTCTATTTTACTTTTTTCCTCAGGATACTGATCTCTTTGAAGGTAAGAATAGAGTATCCTGTTCCTTTTGAGTTCTTCAGACTAGCACAGTGCTTAGTAAATTCTTTTAAATTAATAAATATCTACATATTAAAATTATAAAACTAATACTAATGGTATGGACAATGTAGGTATGTTGGAAAAGGAAAGGGTGTTTGTTAGATAATCTGTTTTAAGGTCTGGTAAATTTTAGATGAAGACAGCACCTCCAAGTTGAAGTCTTTAGTAAACTGGTTAAAGCAGTATATAGGAATATGAGGCTTAATTATATATGATTGAGTAAAAAAAAAAAATTTTATCAAGAGATGATATACCTACGTAAATATTCACATTTTAAAAACAAAAGGAAAAATCAGAAAAGTTAAAAAGAGAGCCAAAATAATATTGTGGGACAAAAACTAAGTAATCAGCAGAGAAGTCTAATAAAACATCCACAATATTCCCACATTTTTCATTTAATCAGTTTGTTATAAGCAGCCCATTTTTCAAAAATATAATTTCACTTCTAATTTTTATTTAAACTTAAAATGTTTTAGAAAATTTTATTTTCCAACATAGAAAAACATTTTATGTGAAGAAAAATAAAAATTTTAATTTTATCAGGTGTTGATATAGAAGCAGCTCGAAAGGAAGAAGAACGGATAATGCTAAGAGATGCTAGACAATGGCTAAATAGTGGTCATATAAATGATGTCCGGCATGCAAAATCTGGAGGTACAGCACTTCATGTTGCAGCAGCTAAAGGCTATACAGAAGTTTTAAAGTAAGTATTACTTTTCACAGTAATTTCCTTACTTTGATTTGTTTTCTTCTATTCGGTATTCCTTTTCTTAAGATACCTTGCAAACATTTCAAAACAGCTTATAAAAGTTATTTAACATTCATTTACAGAGGAAAAACTACCTTGAATATTATTGCTTTCTTTCTAAAGCTCATTGTTTCACTCTCAAATTTTTATTATTTTACATTTGTTTCTTTAGTTGCAATTTTCCAGTAAGTAAATAAGTATCAGACGACCATTATCTGTTACCTTCTGGGCTAATAAATTATTACAGTCATTTTGGGGTTCCCAGATTGGCAAACTCTGGTTTCTGAGACTAAGAACAATGTCATATGTTAACATATTTCTGTTTATGTATTCTGAGAGCTTAATTCTCAAAATTCTAAGAGTTTGGTTTCTATTGAATATTTATTAACATGTAATTTATCTAAAATAGTTTCTTTTTACTATGTGTACTCTGGGTCTCAAGTGCTATTAGCATAATATTAAGTATCAAACTGTAAGCAACTTAGACTATATAGGGATATATTTTGATCAGCAAATTTTTTTGGAGCAAAGTTTCTTTATATCACAAATTTTTGTGGGTTTTATTTGTTTTTTCCTTATGCAATACAAAGATGTTGGCAACTAATTGAAAAAAATAATTTAATGCATAGCTTTTGTTATGTGTATGTGAAAGGAAATAAGACTGGCCCTAGCAAAATTTACTGTGTCCTTTATATTGCTTTTATTCCTCTTGTGTTTCTGATGTCATGTTCTTATTCCCTCTCCTCAGTAAAAAAAGTGAAGCAGTGTGTGTCAACTATTCTCAGATTTCCTCCTTTTTTCAATCCCTGCACTTCAGTAATTTAAGCCTTCTAGAGTAGTACAGTTAACTTCTTATTAGATTCCTTGTCCCCTGTCTGTTTCTCTCTAATCCAAAATTTTTCAAACTTTCAGACTCTATTAGCAGGTCATGAAATGAACTTAGTGAGTCGCCAATAGATTTTTTTTTTTAATATACTTTATTGATTTTTTACAGAGAGGAAGGGAGAGGGATAGAGAGTTAGAAATATCGATGATGAGAAACATCGATCAGCTGCCTCCTGCACACCTCCCACTGGGGATGTGCCTGCAACCAAGGTACAAGCCCTTGACCGGAATCGAACCCAAGACCTTTCAGTCTGCATGCCGACACTCTATCCACTGAGCCAAACTGGTTAGGGCGCCAATAGCTTCTTTTAAAGAAAAAATTGGAAATATCAAAGGGTATTGCATATGGTAAAGGTAAATATGATTTGTTAAAACTCTTTTTTCTGTAAACATGTAATATATATATATACTGGATTACACTGTAAAATAGATTCTAGACTGCTCTCAAGTAGTCTTTGTAATTAGGTTATCCAGGCTTTTAAAATCCTTTAAGATTCTCAGTAGAGATTAGAATATATGTTATACTACTGAACTTAGCACATTTGTCATCTGGCCACTGGCTCCTTTTTTAAATTCAGCTGCTATCATTGCTCTTTAAGTATGCATTATTCCATCTATGTACTTGAAATTCATAACGTCTTAATACCTACTCTTGTTTCTGTCTAGGTAACCTTTATTCACCATTACTTCAACTTGAAGGCACATTTCTTTCAATCTTTTAACTCAGTTCAAGCCTCTTAAGCCTATGAAAAATTAAATGTTCAACCTCATTCATAATAAGTGCAGATAAACTATAATGAATTACCATTTTTATCTATCATATAATAAAAATCAAAATATTTGGCAGTATAAATGACAATTGAGCAAATTCTGTTAAAGTAAGTTATTCTTTAGCTTACCAGTTCTACCTCTGGGAATTTTTTTTAACAGATATTCTCACTCACATAGGCAGTAAGGTTTGTGCTAGCAGTATTGTTTGTAATAGGTGTCGGAGAACTGTTGAATGAATATGATACATCCTTTCACTTGAATACTCTGTAGCAATTAAAACACTATATATAGCCCTGGTCCTGTGGCTCAATGCTGTAGAGCATCAGCCTGCACACTGGAGGATTACAGGTTCAATTCCAGTCAGGGGCAGGGACCTGGGTTGCAGGTTTGAACCCCAACCCTAGTTGGGGCTCATACAGGAGGCAACTAATCAATGTGTCTCTATCACATCCATGTTTTTCCCTCCCCCCCCCCTTCCCCTTTTCTCCCACTCTCTCTAAAAATCAATGTAAAAAATATCCTCACTCCTTGGGTGAAGATTAAAAAACAAAAAAAAAACACTACATAAAAATATGGAAAGAGCGCTAGGGCATATTTTTAAATGTCAAAACCAAGGAGAAAAGTGTGTATATTTTGTATTTAACATCTTTTAGTTGTACTTGCTTAATATGCATAAAATTTCCCTAAGCATTCAATCAAAATATATAGTATAGTTATCTATAGGGAGGTGAAACTGGTTAAAGGTCAGCAGCATGAGAATGACTTTGCTATATAGTCACTTATTCTTTTTCATTTTTGAAGCTTGTTAATATATTATTTATGAAAATACATAAATAAAAATACATGTGAAATAAATAATAGAGTATCTTTTTCAAATGTATCCTTTTTTAAAAAAATTTATCTTTACTGTTGTATTAAAGATGTCCCCTTTTTTCCCCCATTGATCCCTTCTAGCCCACACCTGCCCCCTCCCTTCCAGGCTTTCACCACACTATTGTCTGTGTCCATGGGTTATGCATATCCTATATAATAATCCTATATAATAAAAGGCTAATATGCAAATTGCCCGTTAATCTCTTCCCACCCACCCTGCCTTCCCTCTAAGGTTTGACAGTCTTGTTTCATGCTTCTGTGTATCTGGATCTGTTTTGTTCATCAGTTAATTTTCTTTAGATTCCACATATGAGTGAGATCATGTGATACATGGCGTCCTCTGACTGGCTTATTCTTCCCACATACCCCTTCCCCAAAAAACACACAAAATTCCCTTTCAGTTGATTTTGATGTTTTTCAGTTCTGTATTTCCATTGCATCCCCATCACAGAACCTGTATGTGGGGGTTGATTGTTGTTTTAAATTACTTACTAGATTTTTGTCCTTCATTAGCTCTTTTAATGTAAGTACTGTCTTATATTTTTTAGTATCCTTTTATGGCCTGGCATATACAGAGAACCATCTATTTGGGGTTGGAGAGGGGAGGAATGTATTTATCTTCCTGACTTTTTTCTCTCCAAACAGGCTCCCAGATACTTAAAATTTTATATTGTTCAGGATATTTAATATTATAATTCATATTTTCTAATGGGGGATATATTTTATTATCTTATATCCCAGTATTATTTCTGTCTCTATTATATAAATTTCCTGGTAATTCATATATTAATGGACATATTTTTTATTTAAACCTCTGGATATATATGTGTTAGCCTGTTCTTTAAAAGATTGGTGTCTCCTGCTAGTGGGAATGCAGACTGGTGCAGCCATTGTGGAGAACAGTATGGCATTTCCTCAAAAAATTAAAAGTTGGACTTCCATCTGACCCAGTAATCCCACTTCTAGGAATATATATCCCAAGAAAATTGAAACACCAATCAGAAAGGATATATGAACCCTGTGTTCATAGCAGCACAATTTACAATAGCTAAGATTTGGAAATAGCCGAAGTGCCCATCAGCAGATGAGTGGATTAGAAAACTATGGTACATCTTCACAATGGAATATTACACTGCCATAAAAAAGAATTCTTCTTCTTTGCAACAGCATGGATGGGACTGGAGAGCATTATGCTAAGCAAAATAAGTCAGTCAGAGAAAGATAAACATCACAAGATCTCACTCATTTGTGGAATATAATGAACAACATAAACTGATGAACAACAATAGAACCAGAGTCATAGAAGCATTGAACAGACTGTCTAACCTATGAGGGAAGATGTGGGGTGAGGGCGTAAGAGATCAACCAAAGCATTTGTATGCATGCATATGAGCCTATCCAATGGACACAGGTGTGGGGGAGAGATATGGCATGTGCTGAGGGGTGGGGGTGGCTGGGGAGAGGTCAATGGGAGGAAAAGGAGACTTACATAATACTTAAACAATAAAAATTTAAATAAAAAAGGATAACTAATAAAAAATAATAAAATAAAAGATTGGTGTCTCTTAAAAGTTGGTCTGCAGGTAGGTGACAAGCATGGTATGAGAATCATATGGGGGACTTATTAAAAAAAAAAAAAAGATTTACAGGGACTTATCTTAATATGCTGCTTAATCCAAGAGTTCTGAGGTGGAGCTTAGGGAATCTTTTTTGTTGTTCTTTAACAAACTCTTCAAGTGATTCTGTTCTGGAGCCAGAATTTGACACCACTGCTTTAGATATTGTTAGGAAATAGGGAATTAGTACTTAAAACATAAATAAAGGAAGGGTTATGTATTAGCTATCACTACCACCTTCTGTAGGTAAAAGAAGCCCTTCTCAAGTTCAACATCTTGGAAAGTAAGGTAAAGGTCACCAGATTTCATGAGTTTAAAGTATTCAGTGTTTTGCCTGTGTGTGTGGAGCTGTGCTATGTGCATTTTATGGGCCCATTCTTTGCTCTCTGTGAGCTTAATTTCTAAGTAAAATAAAGGTTGATGTCAGTGTACAGTTAGAAGGGCATACTAACATAATTTGTGCAACTCTTTGCATTGTATTAAAATGTATTCCTGTTTCTAGCTTTGTTGATGATTGGATATCTGCTTTCTACTGCTGCAGAAAAGTAGACTGGGCCCCTTGGAATTTTGCTTTGTTTTGTTTGTTCCTAATAGTCAGATTGTCATTTTCCTATGAAAATTTTCCACAGTAGATCATAAAAATTTGTGAAAACTTAAACTAATTCCTATACTGTAAGGCAACAAAAATACTACAAAGTAAGCTTGCTTGATCCAGGTATATTTTTTAGATTATATTTAGCCTGAGATGATTTTTCATATGGATACCTGAAGACTTCCCTGCAATAAATGATCTCACATTGAAAAATTATAGGCTTTCCTCTGAAAATTTTAATTACAGGTCATATTAACAAGAAGTAATCAGTGTCACACCATAAGACTTGTAGTCACTAGGAATTAATTAAAGCTGAATGCATTATTATGGCAGTAACTCAAGATGCTCTTTGCCAGTGTTTTCTGAGAATTTCTTTTGCCCTGTTTCATTGATGTAAGGGTTGAACTATGAAAAGAGAAGTATATTGCAAATTTTTGTTAACTCGCATGGTATAAAGCTATTGGTTACATTCGTTCATTTCTAGATTTTAATGATTATCTAACTTACTATAATTTCTTTAGACTTTTAATACAGGCAGGCTATGATGTTAATATTAAAGATTTTGATGGCTGGACACCTCTCCATGCTGCAGCTCACTGGGGTAAAGAAGAAGCATGTCGAATATTAGTGGACAATCTGTGTGATATGGAGATGGTCAACAAAGTGGTAGGCCTTTTTACTGTATTTTAAACATTTTAACTTTTAGAAATATAATTTTAGTCTTAGAATATTAAAAGAATATTATTTATTAATTAAAGTCTTTTTCAGCTACCTATGGTATGGTTTTGGCCTTATTCTGCAAAGAAAGAATTAATACTCTTTCAGTAATCATATTTTCATACATATAGCATAGTCCTTCAGTTGAAATTATATTCTTAAGAACTCATAACTTTAGAACATTTTGCATCTCTATATGTTTTCTTCCGTCATTATATTTATGAATTGGAACAATAAAGAAGTCAGTTTCTAATTCTTTGTACCTGATAGTCCTGTTAGCTTGGCTTACTAGCTACTGCTTTTTAACTGACATGGATAATAGGGTCTTATATCAGAAAAGAATGGTAAAAACCATAAAGTTTTATGCCAAATAAGATCGTTGAGATGCAACAGCTAGTCTCCTAGTTTTGTAGATGGGAAAAGTTTAGTGAGGTAAATAATTTACTTTAATATCTCCCAATTAGGTAGAGTGAGCAAATGTCATGAACATATTCAAGTTATCAGATTCCTTATTAGATTAGATTTTTCTCCTCTGCTCCCTTTCAAGTGCCATCAGTGAGTTACCAGTGTTACCAATATTCTTAATAGTTCCCTCCCACTCCCTGTCAGTAGGTAATAAGTATCATTTACCAACAGTTGGTTTGGCAGAGCTCAAAACTTTATTCTTTTAGTGAGCTTAATTATCCTTAATTCCATTGAATATCCCTCATATATTGCATTTCATAGGCTAATTCAGTAATGTATACTAAATTACTTAGTATAGGTTCCTAAAATGATCTCATTTTTCTTTGTCCAGATGGATACATCTAATTCTATTGTGTTCATTAAATATGGGTGCTTGTACTGGTTACTCTAGTAACTGCATGTTCTAACTGGGGATCTGCAAAGGGAAGAGATATACATATCCAAGATTTTCCCACGAGTAAGAGTTTGTAGATTGAGGTAGTAGTGCAGATTCATGTCCTGGTTGCTGACATAAAAGGATAAAGAAGCCCTCTGAACTTCTTTGTTCTTTCTGGAGTATTTTATATATGTATTTATAAATTATTTTAAGTAAGAAATGTGCAGGCAAGAAAATCGTAGGAAGTGGTGAAAATCTGCAGGAAAGTCAAGATAAAAAATGTTTGAGAATGATACATCTGTAAGTATAGGTTTGCCCTTATAAATAAGTGTCTTCAATCTAAATTTTTATCAAAACTTGATAACTTGCTTTGTCTATTTTTAAAATAACAGTTTTCTGTTTTGTAATCAGCATTATAAGACAAACACATGTTGATACTATTTAATTTTGAGCTAAAGGCCAGCTAATTGTAGCTTGACAATTCATATTCCTCTCCTATGTAGAAATTCCCCTCAGCATTTGGGATTTTTCTGGAGAAATTAGCAAATGAATATCTGTTACCTTCTGATCTCTGTTCTGCATTCCTGTCTCCCAAATTGTGCCCCCATAAGCCACTTGTCCATTGACAAGGCGAGTGCTGATACTGGTTTATTCAGTGATAATGGCCTTCAGATAAGGACCAGAAGAGAAAAGCTTATTACTTGAAATGGTTTTCAAAAAAGGTTATATCACTTGCTACTTTAAACATGTTATTTTGCTCTACAACATGCATATTACATAGTATGTATGAGAAAAAGTCATTTTATCGTATATTTGTTCTATCATTGTTTAGTTCCTGTTCCTTTTAATTTATAATTATGCTCTAGGAAAAAAAAACTACATATAAAATAATTTTGGCCCTGACCAGTGTGGCTGCAGTTGGTTGAGGATCATCCTGTGCACTGAAGGGTAGCAAGTTGGATTCTGGTCAGGGCACATACCCAGGTTTCGGGTTTGATCCATGATCAAGGTGTGTTTAGAAGACAACCGATCTGTTTCTCTTTTACATCAGTGTTTCTCTCTGTCTCTCTCATTCCTCTCTCTCTCAAATAGTTTAAGCAATCATTTGGCTTTATCTTGTTTCTATATTACTATGCTAGCAGTTCCTTGAGTCACCATTTTTAATGTACTAGGTGTACTAGTTAATAATGCAGATTTTGTAGTCAAAGAAAACATGATAATTTCAAGAAAAACATCCAAAGTGCTTTATTCAAAGTAATGTCCATCGCTAGCTACACATTTCCCCCATCTTTCAGGTAGTTTGTGGATACTGTCCCAATAGAACTTCTCTTGTTTTGAGGCAAACCCTTCAGAGACCCAATTTTCCACTTCTTCATATATTTTGAAGTGCTGATCAGAAAGTGCATGTGCCATCTATCGGAACAAGTGGTAATCTGAAGGAGCAAAGTCTGGTGAATATAGCGGATGGGTTAATACTTCCCAGGCAAGATCTTTTAACATGTCTTTAACTGGTTTTGAAGTGTGTGATGGTGCATCATCATGAAGCAAAATTGCTTTGCCATGTCTTCTGGCCCATTCTGGTCATTTCACGATCAAAGCATGGTTCAAATTGATTATTTGTTGTCGGTAGCGATCAGTATTAATGGTTTCACCTGGTTTTAGAAGCTCATAATACAACCGTACCTTCCTGATCCCACCAACGCAGAGCATTGTCTTCTTTCCGAAGTGATTTGGCCTTGCAGTCGATGTTGATGGTTGACCTGGATCAACCCATGATTGTGTATGTTTGGGATTTTAAAAATAAATCAACTTTTCATCACCAGTCACAAGGGTCCCAGGTTCGATTCCAGCCAATGGTACATGTCCAGGTTGTATGCTCGATTCCCAGTGTGGGGCGTGCAGGAGGCAACGGATCATTGATGTTTCTGTCTCTCTCTCCTTTTCCCTTCTCTGAAATCAGTAAAGAAATATATTTTTTTAAAAATCTTTCCCATTTCTTGTAAATGATTGGAAATTGTTTGCTGAGCAACATTTAATCTTTCTGCAAGTTGTTTATGGTTTGACACGCATTTTCATCCAATAATGATTTTAATTGTTGGTCTTCAAACCTTTTCGGTTGACCTGGACGTTCTTTATCTTTCACATCAAAATCATTACTTTTAAAGCGTAAACCAGCGTTCACAAGTATCTTGAGATGGAGCATGTTCACCATAAGCTTCCTGAAGTATGTGATAACATTTTTTTCAAAATAAAGTAATGAATTAAAACTTCCTGCAAATGCTCATTTTTTCGCACGAAATTCGACATTTTTAAGCATAAAAATATCTATGTTGTTAACACCTTCAGCAAATTTGACATATGCAGTTTTGAAGCTTGTTGTCAATACAACAAAATAGCATGCATATCAGATCACATATATATATATATCAAAATACGTGTAACTCCATCTATTGAAAAAAATCCGCATTATTAAAACTGCTACACCTAGTATTAAAGTATATTTTAAAACCTTATCTCCTCATTTTATCACTTTAGTAGATCTTTATCTGTACTTAAGAGAATTGTGCCTCATAATTCCTTAGAATTTTTTGGTTTTCAGTTTATTTAAGACAATGCTAGCCTTTTAACAACTATATGAAGTTGTTATCTGAGTTTTGCAAATTCAGGAGAAAACATAATCAGAGAAATTAATTTTCATAATGCCCTAATAATTGTTTCCCTTTAGTCTGCTAAGTTTTTCTGCAACTTTTCTTAGTTTTTGAGTTCTTATATATTCTATGAGATACTGACTCATAAGTTGTAAAAATATGATTTTTAAATTTTTATTCAAATTTTTTTTCCTTAAAATATCAAGATTTAATAGGAAGGGGCTGCATAATATACATAGGACTTTGAAGGCTTTTGTGGCATAAATATAACCAAATACAAGCTTTTTATTTATTTATAATGTTGCCTTTGTGACTTAGGCTGTCTCTCTTTTCATTGGCTACATTTTAAAATAGCATGTCATACTTCATGTTCAATCAAAACAAATTAGTCTTAATTGTGTAAGCCTGCCTATATGAATTTGTCTTGTCATTTGATAGTTTCTTCAGTACTTGTAGATTGAATTTTTTTTACTACATTTCTTTTTTAAATGATATCAAAAAATGTAAAGGTACTTTCAGAGAGTTTAGATAAATTCTTTACTAATAGAAAACATAATTTGGGGAAATGTGTAATATGGAAACTGTAGAGAAAGCTTAAAAGTTTTTCTATGTGAAAATGGGGGAAATGTGCTCAAGTTATATTTATAAATTTAGTCTTGTTTCTTTAATTTATTTGCAAACTCTAAACACATTTGCTGTCATTTTAACTTACTACAAGTTCTGATACAGATTTTAAATAGAAAAGCTTTTCTTTTGCTTCCTTAACTAATTAAAAGAATTGTTTTTACTAAAATTTACCCAAATATTAACTATGGTGCCTTTATAGTTGGAATTTTCTCTACATGCAGTATTACAATCATTACTAGATAACTCTTTAGCTTCATAGCTGTCATTATAAAGATTTAAGTGAAAAACAAAACCTGCTGTTATTACTGGACACAAGGATTGTTTTTCCTGATTCTATTTGAGCTTATTCTTATTTTCTGTAAAGATAATATAGCAATAGAGACAGATGCTGTTCCCACTTTCTCTTCATTAACTGGATGACCTTGGGCAAGTACCATATCCTTAGAGCCTGAATTTCCTCATTTGTATAATGGGAATCATAATAATGCTTGTCCTGACTACTTCACTGTAGTAAAGATAAAGATCATACCTGCAAAGGCAATTTAGTTAGAGTAAATGAGGAAGGAAGAATGAAGAGACTGTACAAGTTATACAGTGGCTCTAGTAATTTACAGATGTATTGAACTGATTTAAGCATTGTGCCCTCCTCAATAGTTTCCTGGTTGCTTTGAGTGACTGCTTATATGCCCTTCTTTGTTAGTACCCTATTAATGAAGCATTGTAGCCTTATAGTAGTTACAGTTGGTTAGGTTTCAGAACTGTTTTAGTTATTGTTTAAAGATAATGGTTAAGTTATTGAGTTAAGTTAATGGGTGTGCTCTTTAAAATTAGAAACTTCTCAGTGTTTATGGCCTACATTTTACTCTAGTTTTTATTCTCTATCAGCTGCTGTTTGTGAAGTAGACTCGATTATTAAGGGAGAAAGTAAAAAGAAAGGTTAGTAAGGTGATCCTGTTTCTCTTAAAAAAGAAAATTCCTTGGTTCTAAAATAACCACATTGTACTTAATTACTGCTAAAATTTTATTACAATTTTTAAAAATGCTCAAGGTGCGGTATTTCTTTATGAGAAAGGTTGATAAATACTTAAAATAATACTTATAAAGAAGCCAGTTAGATATTTCACATAATAACATGATCTTGAACACAGTTTGCTTAGCAGTACAGCATATGTAATATTATAGATCTAATCATACAGAGAGAGTATGGTATTGCAAAACAGGGATTAATATGTATGGCTACTCTAAAAGTCACTTTGTAATTTTGAGCTAGTTATTTTGTCTCAAAGCCCTTTATTCTTTACGAATTTAATTCTCAGCATTTAATACTCAAGGTGGAAATGAGGAAAAAAGATTTATTAAAGCTAAAACTTTTGAACTAGGTGGGAAACATAGATTGCCTCTTAATTTCCTACTGGAAAGACTTTCTAACAAAAAAAAAAGGCAGATATAAAAGTGTTCTTCAATCTTGTAAATTTTAAATGTCATACATTCCCCTATTGTGATTAAGAAACATTTTATGCATTTTTAAGATATATGTTTTAAACCATATATTTTATTTTATAAACAGACAATGGAAAAACTAGTTCAAATATTGAGTAGCTTATATTTCATTTCATAGTGTTGGGAAATGTAATTCCTACCTAAGTAGATGTCAGCACCCTGCTAATAGAGTAGACTTGAGGATTGTAATTTTGTTTGCTTTAAATGAAAGAATTTATTTGTGTCATTATTATCTATCCATGTGGCTTTGGTGTGGCTATGAGGACATCTATTATAAAAGAAATTTGAGTTTCCTTTCAGAGTGATTTCTAGTTGAAAAAGTTCAATGTTTTCTGAGAAAGAATCATCCACTGGCTAATGTATAGGGTAGAATGTATTATAAAAAATGAACCTTTTGGCATGTTGGAAACTTGTACCAGTAGGGTTATTATAAGGACTAATACAAGCAGCAGGAAAAATCCTGTATTTGATCAGCAACTCTTTTAGATTTTCTTTTCTACACTGAATAAAAATATATTGGCAGGTGTTCATTTGGATTGGTTTTTTTAAACTATGCCATACCTGTGGCAGGCTGAACTTTCAGCAGTTTTGAAATATATTTTTAAGTTTTATTACTCTAAGAAATGTGATAATTTTTGTAGAGGAATCAAAAAGTAGTAAGGCCTCCAAAGGTTAAACATGGAGTTACCACATGACCCAGTCATTCCACTCATAAACTATACACCCAAGAAAATGAAAACAGATGTCCAAACAAAAACTTGTACACAAATATTCACAGCATAATTCATTAGATATAGCAAAAAGCAGAAAACAAAAGTAAATGTTTATCAGCTCATGAATAGATTAGCAAATGTGGTGTGTCATACAATGGAATATTATTCAACGATAAAAAGAAATGTAGAAGTGAAGCATGCTACAGCATGGATGAACCTTGAAAACATCATTCAGAGTGAAAAAAGCCAGTCAAAGGATCACATATTGTGTGATTCCATTTACATGAAATGCTCAGAATAGGCAAATCCATAGTAACAGAAAATAGATTAGTGGTTGCCTCAGGCTAGGAGTTGGAGATGGTTAAGTGGGGAGGTGACTGCTAATGGGTTTGTCTTTTCTTTTTTGGGTGATCAAAATGTTCTAAAGTTGATTGTGTTGTAAAACTGTGTGAATATACTAAAAAAAAAAAAAAAAACACATTGAATTGTATCCTTTAAATGGGTGATTTATATGGTATGTGAATATATAAAGTTGTTACAAAAAAGTAAGGAAAGGTGTATAGCTACTTCTATCTCACATGGATTTCTCATACATCTCCTTTGAGTTATGTATACTGTATTTTATAACTACCATAAAATAGTTATCTAACTTTTTTCTATATAATCATACAGAATCACCAAATGCATTTTATTGATTTTATACCATTACCACCCCCCTTGTTTTCTACCTAGGGCCAGACAGCTTTTGATGTAGCAGATGAAGACATTTTAGGATATTTAGAAGAATTGCAAAAGAAACAAAATCTGGTATGTTTGATGACTGTCTAAAAATTGTCCACATTAGTGAATTCTCTTAATAGCTTTGAATTTCAGATAGGTAAAAAAAATTATTGTGATGTTTTATGCTTTCTGGCCATCAAACTATAATGACAGTGAAAGAGAACAAAGTAGTGTGGTGTTTGCCTGTGTTGCTTATCCCCATATTTCTAAATTCCCCTTCACAAAATGAATCCTTCTATAATGTATATGTCCTAAATAATATGTTCTAATTTAATTAGAAAGCAGAGGCTATAAAATCCCAGATTTCTCAAATAGCAGGCCCTGGATATGCCAGGAATGATATTACTAGGAAACAGATTTTTAAGTAAAATATTATCAGACATCCTATGTGGTGATTGGGCCCTGACTTTTTAGTGAAATAAAGTTGAGAGGGATCTAAAATAATCCAAATTCATGGAGTTTTTTAAATTATCTTGTCTTTTTTATTCTTTACCTAAGCCCTTTTTAGGTGCAACTTAAAAATTTTATTTGTTTTATTTTGGTTGTCTTTAGTGTTTGGAAAACTATTTTGTTATAATTTTAAATTTTGTATATTACTAATTAATATTATTTTAATAATATTCTTCTTTTCCTTTGCATAACTTTCATAAAGCTCCATAGTGAAAAACGGGAGAAGAAATCTCCACTAATTGAATCAACAGCTAATATGGATAATAATCAGTCACAGAAGACCTTTAAAAAGTAAGTAAAATATTAAAAGTAGGTTTTGTTATTGTTATGAATGAGTTGGCATGCTGGCCACAGGAATGGTTGTTAAATATTGTAGGTCTGGGGAAGAGTTATGTATTTTGACCTTTTGTGCTTATAATTATTTGAAAGCTATTTTCCTTTCACAGCAAAGAGACATTGATTATTGAGCCAGAGAAAAATGCATCTCGTATTGAATCTCTGGAACAAGAAAAGGTTGATGATGAAGAAGAAGGAAAGAAAGATGAATCTAGCTGCTCGAGTGAAGAAGATGAGGAAGATGATTCAGAATCAGAAGCTGAAACAGGTAAAATTTGAAGGATAGAAGGAAGTGTTAAGTAATTTTGAAACTTTTCAGATTTATTTGCTACTTGTTTGGATACCTACCAAACCAGTAAATTACCTTTCAGGGAGTATAGTTGTGATCTTTTTTTTTTCTTCTTTTTTTTTTTCCTAATTACCTGGAGGCTCCTGTCCACCTCTGTCTCTTTCTTACCTTTTTAGGTTTAACAGTAAAGAGACTTCTTAATTCTCCCTTAGGATGTTGTAGATAAGGTCTAAATGGACTTACAGTAATTCAACTATATTCTTATTATTTTCTGAGGCCCTAAAGTCAAGAAGCAGGTCCCAGCAGCATCCCAAATATTACCCAAGATATAGTAAAATTTTAGAGTTGGAGAT